>NC_065912.1:7735448-8044266 GCF_905147045.1 Nymphalis io
CGATATCCGCGTATCACCCTCACCGCTATGATTCTCTGCGGCCTTCGCAAGAGAACCTTGTTCCGAGTGGTGAGAGCGTCCACCCAGATGGGAGCACCGTACAGAGCCATGGACCGCACAACACCGGCGTATAATCTCCGGCATGGCGTTTCCGGCCCTCCTACATTTGGTAGGAGCCGGCTTAAGGCAGCAGCAGCGTTGATGAGCTTCGGGCCAAGTTGGACAAAATGCTGCCCGAAGCTCCATCTTCCGTCCAGGGTCAGGCCCAGATACTTCATGTGGGCCTGCATCTTAATCACCGTCCCCTGGACGGTGATAAACGCCCCTCATCTCATCGCGCCCAAAGACGTTCTTCTAAAAACATTAATAAAAATATAAACAATGTTTAATCAAAATTTTTCGTGCCCTAAAATATAAATTTCTTAACGATACCTTTTCAACTTTTAACTTACATTACGAGGGTCTTAAATGTAACTACGTCGTGGAAAGTGGAAATGTGAGCCTTATGGACGCATAATTTAGGATTATATTCGACGAAAATCACGTGAAATTTTGAGAAACTCTGCTTTAAGACACTACACTGTATATATTAGGATAATGATTTGAACATGATCATAAGCTCTTAGAAGGTTTTGAAGAATACTCGCTAAAGTCATTTTTGTTTAAACGTATATTTGAGATTCTTTTTACGTTCTCGTTATTTTTTATGTTATAGGCAGTACGTCCAGTAACAGTCTCTTTATGTTAAATTGCTGGGCTAAGGCTCCTCTCCCTTATGAAGAGAAGGTTTGGAGCTTATTCCGCCATACTGCTTCAATGCGGGTTGGTAGAATACACATGTGGCAGAATTTCAATGAAATCAGACACATGCAAGTTTCCTCACGATGTTTTCCTTCACCGTCAAGCACGAGATGAATTATAAACACAAATTAAGTACATGAAAATTCAGTGGTGCTCGCCCGGGTTTGAACCCACAATCATCAGTTAATATTCACGCGTTCTAACCACTAGGCCATCTCGGCTTTTTGTTATAGGCAAATAGGCCACCTGATAGTAAGTGGGCACCACCGCCCGTAGACATTGGTGGAGTAAGAAATATTAATTACTTACATCGCCAATGCGCCACTAACCCTTGTACCTGTAGTTACACTTGCTCTGACCCTCCAACGCAACAGCACTAACTATTGCTGGTTTGAGAGGTATACCCAGTCGGTAAATGACCCAGCTATATATACATTCGATACATATAAAATATTATACAAGTTACCTAGTGTTTTTTTATTGATAACCATTGGGCTATTTTCGGTCTTGCTACTAGAACGAGCTTAACATTTTAGAAAATTCTGGAATATAATTAATGCCATTAATGAGAGAAATCTTAATCAACAACACATTTTTATTTGAAATTTTAATTGTTTTATCAATGCCTAAACAATAAAAACAAAATTGATAAAATAATTATGAAAACAGTAAATATTTTTAGTGGTATAAAATAATAAGCACTTAATACGTTTTGATTTTAATTATGCTACTGAATTAAACTAGTTATTTTACTGCTTATTTATATTCTGAAAGATGTTCTTGCCTCATTTGAAAGGTCATAACTCTTTAACGAAGTTAAATGGTTCCAATTTTAAAATAAGATTATGCTTAATGATTACAGAGTCCTTTGAAATTTACTACGATATTTCGTAAGAGGTATATAAAACATGATGATTTATAATACAAATAGCATGGTATGTATATATGAATATAAATAATTATATAAAGTATAAAGTAACAGCTTGTTAATGTCCCACTGCTGGGCTAAGGCCTCCTCTCCCTTTTGAGGAGAACGCTTAGAGCTTATTCCACTACGCTGCTCCAATGCGGATTGGTATAATACACATGCAGGTTTCGTCACGATGTTTTCTTTCACCGTCAAGCTCGAGATGAATTATAAATACAAATTAAGCACATGAAAATTCAGCGGCGCTTGCCCGGGTTTGAACCAACGATCATCGGTTAAGATTTACGTGTTCTAACCGCTAGGCCATCTCGACTTTTTTTTTTGCTGTCCCATATAAGAAAGAGGGGATAGAGAGAGCATCTTGTGTTTGCGCACTTTTGTGCTATAATATGTCCCGCGCAGTTAGCTAGTCTCTTAAGAATGTCCACTGTGGCCAAAATTGGTCAGGAGGTCATCATCATCATGTGGGCAGAATCCGTTTTGACTTGGTACCTTTTAGATACAAATTAAAAAAAAAACGCCATAGTATATATATCGAGCATAAGCTATATTTGAATTTTGGTACTAGTACGTCGTGACCTTTTCATGTTTGCTTAAGTTCTATAACTCTAAATTTTAGGGAAAATGGTTTTTAAATTTAAACAATTATATTTGTGCAAGGGAATACTAGATGAAATAGTGAAATCATACTTTACATAACTTTTTTTTAACTATATACTACTTATCCAAAGATACCTTTAATGTTTGCCCTGCGTTCAAAAATAATATTTATAACGCTGGTGCAAAGCTGTATTTTGATACAAAAAATACAGATTAATTAATAAAATGTACGCCCCCTTAAAAGATCATAAATTACATTTAATTCGTCCATTTAAATGAAATAAGACTAAAACCATGAAAACATTATGTTTCTTATTCGAGGTCATTCGTTGCAGGCATATTTTTATTTTATAGTAGCTAAGCTTATTAGAAAAATGCCGCAGTAAAATTTTCCCTCTTGTCTACAATTACACTGGCTCGCTCACCCTTCTAACCGGAACACAATAATATATTACATAGTAAGTAGCGATAGAATAAGCAATGAGTGTACAAGAGTGTAACAAAAGTGGTAACCTACTCAGACAGGCCTGCATATAGCCCTACCATAAAGTAAAATGAATGATTAAAACAAATAATTCGAAACATTAAGAAATTTGTACAATAAATTAAATCACAATGAGAAATGTAAATAATTTAAATATAGCTTGCAGTTTATACGCAAATTATCATAATATTTCAAAGAGCCAACTCGCGGGATGCGTGTCCCGAAAATTTAGGCGCCGTATTCATAAACAATATGCGCAACTCATAAGAAAAAGCGATTAAATAAAAAAACTGTAACGAACTTTTAGTTTATTGATTAATCTATTTAATCTTATGATCCTATATTCTTTTAAATATTTTTTTTTTTCGTTTCCTAGGTGATTTGAATATTATATTGTGTGTTTTAATTTTAAAGTGTGTTTTTTTATTTATATAAAAGCTGAAATAACCCTTGTAAAATAACAGCGAATGTGCTGAAAAGTAAAAAACAACTCAAAATATATGTTATGTTATGTATGTCCCACAGTTTGTCTAAAGGCACAGCTAGGCCCTTATTTTTGTCCTTGTCTTTGTAAATGTACGCTCACCGCCTTCAAAATTGTTTTACTTTAAAAATATATAATCTGTGTGATTGCGTTTTCCCGCCTTTCTACATTGACATAAGACAACAATGGCGGGCGGCGAAGACGTAAGCGTTTCATAAACAAAAGTTTTATTTTTATCACATTAAGGCAACGTATAATGCTAATTGCATACAATGATACACGAATACTACATTCGTTGCTTTTATTATCATTTGAATTGCTTAAAAACAAACCCTAAACCTATTATTAGAATCTATTTCGGTTTTACTTACATAATAGATTTAGAATATAATATTATGATTTATAAAAAAGAGTAACTTCTCAGTTTCTTGTCGATTCTTCTCGGTAGAATCTACATTCAAAATCTGTGGCGTTCTTAAATAAAGTATATTTTGATTTTTAATCGATTATAAAGTTCAAGGCATTTTTTTTATTTTATCACCTAAATATAGTGTAAGAAATTACGATGTACCCACATTTATATGTATAAAATAAAGAGTATAAAAGGGTCTCAAACGTTTTTCGAGATCAGTTTATCGTTACGCTGCCCGAAGGCAACTTAGTCGTGACATTCATAAAGTGTAATCGCGATTTAATTAAGGACTAATAATTGTGAAAGCCATTATAATTGTATTATGATTTAAGAGTGATTGATGTGTAAAGTGATTTAAAATAAAATTGTGTGATAGTAAATTGGTGTTTTTTAAATTATAATCGCCACCCTCGAAGGATTTATTTTTACAATAGTGACTAAATTCCCTTGAATAAAAGTTTACACCTTAGGTTATAGTTTGCCGAACGGGTTAAAAGTACTATATTTTTATCATTTAAGGTAGTCTTCCTACCTCTGTACCAGATAACGCTTACGACACCTATCTACAATTGGTGTTATAGATATGTAAGCCACAATAATATTTGACATAGAGGTAGTCTGTCTGATGTAATAGTTATTTTATTCCCTACTTTTTTTTTAATTTTTCTCCACATTCATTAACATTTTGTGAGATATTAGCACTTTTTTTTTAATGAAGACAAATGCTTAAATGTTCCATCACACGATTAGTGTAATTGTAGGTGTAATTACAGGCAGAGATATGACTTTGACCGTGGTTGGTGGACTTTGTTTAGTGGTTCATGTAAAGAATGTCTTCTATACCTTAAAGTCCCATTTTATATATACAGAAGAAACTCATTCGATCCATTCGCTTACCTACCAACAAATTTAATAAAAATTTTTTAAACAAAAGTTATAAGCACAATTATAGTATTTTAAAGTCTAATGATAACGCTTCTAATACATTTGATAACCTCAAAATTACGAATTCATAAAGTTAGGCAAAAAAACAACATCAACTTAACTCAAATGGCTGTAGGGGAACTCCCCTACAGCCTTGATAACCATTTGACCTTTGCTCGTTTAGATTCCAAAGTTATATTCAAATTAGACGTTACAATAATTTTACTTATAAATTATATTAAAAATAAAAATCCGCTACCATTTAACTTGCACCAACTTTAAAACTATTTAAATTTTAAATTAATTTAAATATAGCGAGAACAACAGAAACTTTAAAATAAACCACTATAAATCAAAATTATCATTCATTTATTATTAATTTCTAGTTTATTAAAATTTAATTTATTTGAATATTTTATTTTTATTGATATATTTTTTTAAACAGATAATTATTGGGTCATACTAATTACTTATTTCCTTATATTCTACTAAATATATATTGGATTTTAGCAAAATCCACAAAAAAATATACAAATTAAAATTCAGCTCAAGGTTTTGAAGGTATTAAAGGCATAATTAACATAAAACAAGGCACCGATTTGCAAGATTTAGAAAACATTATACATCCATTTTTTTAAATTTAAGCGTGATTTACTACTGCAGAACACAGCTTCATAAAAATGTTGATTATTTTATAAAAATAAATGTGTAATAAATATAACTGAATCATTGGTCTAGTGGCTAGTTTGTAAGGCGGTAGATCCCCAGGTCCTGGGTTCATACTTCGGACCAATAAAAAGTTATTAGTTTTTTGGGTGGATAATATATTTATATGAAATAAATAATTATATTAAAAATAAAATAAATAAGATATAATAATAATGTATTAATTTATAAATAGATGTGCCGACCTATTTAAATATTTACTCTTATTTATAAATTGATCACTGTAGCCATATTCTTATTTGTTTGCCCTAAGTTAGTGTAGTGGTAGAGCTTTGTGCAAGCTCGTCTGGGTAGGTACCACTCATCAGATATTCTACCGCAAAACAGCAGTACTTGGTATTGATGTGTTCCGGTTTGAAGGGTGAGTAAACCAGTGTAATTACAGGCACAAGGGACATAACATCTTAGATCCCAAGGTTGTGGCGCATTGGTGATATAAGCGATGGTTAACATTTCGTACAATGCCAATGTCTATGGGCGTTGGTGACCACTTACTATCAGGTGGCCCATATGCTCGTCCGATTTTCTATTCTATAAAAAAAGCCTGTTTTTCACGGTAGCATGCGAAAGCAATCCCATGGCGCTCGTCGCTAAGACGTAAAGGTTGCCGCTGATTTTTTAGTGAGTATTCCGATGTTCGGGGCGCAATCGGCGCCTTGGATACCGGCGAGCGCTACATACCCCCCCCCCCACTGTCTGTTCCCGTGGGGGAAAAGCTTAACGCGTTTTTCCAGCGATAAAAAATAAAGTGTAGCCTGTTTTCTTTATTAAAGATCTAACTTTATTGTATAATGTGATTTTATGCACGTTTTATTATTGTTAAATTTTAGTGTACCGTACCGTAACAGCCTGTGAATGTCCCACTGCTGGGCTAAAGGCCTCCTCTCCTCTTTTTGAGGAGAAGGTTTGGAGCTTATTCCACCACGCTGCTCCAATGCGGGTTGGTGATTTTAGTGATTGTGTAATTATTATCAACTTAGCTGATGTTTGTATTATTGTATATTATTATACTATAAGCATCATATCATTGTATATTTCTCTATAAAAGAATTAAATTCACAGCAGCAGCCTGGGGCTTGGAAGTTGGCAGTGTTTCCCTGGAAGAGCACCTAAAACCACTTCAACCTCTGGATTCGTCATCGTATGATGAGACACATGTAGTTGCACACACACACAAGTGCACTATATTATATGCAACGCAGCTGTCTAGTACCTCGACAATGTCCGCTGTCTAGTACCTCGACAATGTCCGCTGTCAAAACCGCTCAGGCAGATATCATCGTGATTTTTTCAGTTTTTTCAGTTAAGCATTGGGAAATATAATTTAAACAATATAAAAAAGCTACTTACATATATATATATATATATATATATATATATATATATATATATATATATATATATATATATATATAATGTTATTGTTATATCGTAAAAATCGTTTATGTATAGTATTGATTTATTTATATACAAATCGTTATTTAAATTGCGTTGTCTGGTTAAAATAGCTACCAAAATTTCGAAGCTACGGTAAATATTACCCAATGTACGTGTTGATGGAAAACATCGCCCGCTACCCATCAATCGGCTATCAATCAAACGGGGATGTGTTTTGCTTCCAGTGTATTGGTCTAGTTTTTTCCAGTTATTTGTGGATTTCATTTGTAACGACAAAGTTGAATAAATAATAAATAAAATCGTTGCATTTACGATCCGTGCAGTTAGCTTGGGTTGATTTTTGTGTTATACTAGGCCCCGCAGTTTCCTTTGCGTGTTTGGGAGAGGCAAGTATAAAAAATAGCCTGTCTTTCGCAGTTACTTATATAATAATTATTCACTGAAACCTCCTAAACGCGCTGAATATTTTGATATTTTTTATCTATATTGGTTGTTTTTTTTCAGTTAGTTTAATGACTTTTGTAATTAAATATAAACATCTCTATTTACTAATATAGATGATGTACTAGCTTTACATTACATTTTGTATTTCATTTTATATAGATTACTTATTATAAATACATGTTTTCGCAAAGCCAATCTCAAGATGGTCGAAGATTAAAACGCACTGATGCTTGTGTATTTAAAACTGTGAAAGCTTGGACCCGAAACATCGGCTCGATATAATTTATATTGGTAATAAATTCGATTCGTGTTTACACAATTCTCACACCTTGAACGTTAACTGTTAATAATCGTAAAAGTACGCCTCGTTCATAGCACTTCGCAATCGCTTCGAATCGCAAAAACAATTCGAAGTTCATTAACCAACAAAATTAAAAAGCAAGAAACGTCTAGTCAATGAAGACGTTGAAATTACATCTACGTTTCAAAGGATAATGATTACAAGCACTTTACAGTTCGAGACATGTAATGTAATAGTGGACAGAGACACGCGATCAAAATTTATTATCGTCAAACACGAAAGAACGATTCTATTCATACGTTCTTACTAATATTTAATTTATGAAAATTTCTCTGTGCTAAATTAATCTGTGTTATTCGTTCTGTTTGATATACAAATAATTTAAGACGAGAGAATGGTTGAAGTCCTGATTAAACAGATGGTACGAATTGCACGTAAGCTTAGCCGCTGACAAAATATTATGTATCTGAAATGAAAAGCTTTAGCATGACAGGGACAGAATGATATATAAAAAATATGAATGAAAGAGAAAATTGATATTCGTTTTAATATTCGTTTGATTTGTTAATTACTTGTACAAATAAAACAAATGATAGATCAAGCAAAAGCTATTATAAATCAAGTAAAGAAAAATTAATAGAATAATTTATTTGCTGAATCTTCCTTATTGGCAATAATACGGTCTACTGGTTAGAGATTTAAACCCGATTAAGCAATACTGAATTTTCATTTTTGAAACATGTGTCGAAAGAAAATCTACCACATATGTATCCAAAAACTCACATTGTAACGCAGTTCCTTTACGTGAATGTTTGAATCGTAAAGCTCTACAACTAAATGATATAAATAATTACATAACCCATTTCAATAGCTACGTACTTAAGTTATATATATATATATATGTTCTATTACATTATTTTTTTTATGTTCATAGGTCTACATAACAAAATGACAATAAAAAAATTCAAATGATTACATTTCTCTTGATGTAGACACGACATGCGCTTTTGATTAAGTGCAAAAAAAAGCGTCTAGTCTGTGACAGCAACAAAGACCTAAGCTTATAAGTTTTTTTAAAAGGTAAACAATTTAAACTATCGAAACAGTTTTTTTTAACTTTTTTTCAATTAGGCTATATAATCAAATTATCAAATAAGAGATACATAATAGGGTGTTGGTATGTTGTTAATAAACAGCACGTGTTCTTGAAACTAATGTTATCGTCCCTTGTGTTCTGCCAAATGTTGCCGTTGATTTAAGGCTAACATGTCAGTGCACGCTCACACAGAAATACTGAAATGTACAAATTGATAGGCATCTAAAAATATCATTTACAGGCACTCAGAGCCAACTTGGCTCAGCGATCAATTATAAATAATTACAGGTTAAAATCTGAGTAAGCTCCAATATGGTTTCATGTGCTTAATTTGTGTTTATTCATCTCGTGCCTAGCGGTGAAAGAAAATTGTTGTAATACGTAAAAATATGTACGGCTTTCCATTCGCTGCGTACGCGTCTTTAAGTGGCATAAATTGTAATTGCTAATTTTGTTTTCTTTTATTTGATTTTGTATGGGTAATCCAGTACAAACTTAAAATTAACATATTGTTTGTAACCTAATTTGTACATTATATAGGTTTTAGGAATACCATTATCGCCGTCTCTAAACAACAGAAATTTGGGCATAAATATATTTTATTACTAGCTGTACCCGCGACTTCGTCCGCGTAGAATTTAACAAAAAAGTTAATCATTTTTATTATCATTTTTTTTTTTTCTAAAATAAAAGCAGCCTTAGTTATTCCTTATTACATCAGCTACCTGCCAATAAAAGTCCCGTCAAAATCGGTCCAGCCATCAGGCCAGCCAATAGCCAACAAACAGACAGACAGACAGACAAACAGACAGACAAAAATTGTAAAAAAAAAAAAAATTCGGTGTATGTACCGTATATATATTCATATGCATGTAGTAAAAAGCGGTTATTTCGATATTAAAAACAGACACTCCAATTTTATTTATATGTATAGATTATCATTTTTTTTTTCTAAAATAAAAGTAGCCTAAGTTACTCCTTATTAGATCAGCTACCTGCCAATCAAAGTCCCATCAAAATAGGTCCAGCCATTTCAGAGATTAGCCGGAACAAACAGACAGATAGACAGACAGACAGACAAAAATTATAAAAAATGTTATTTCGGTGTATGTACCGTATATATATTCATATGCATGTAGTAAAAAGCGGTTATTTCGATATTAAAAACAGACACTCCAATTTTATTTATATGTATAGATTGATATTATCTATGTAAATTACATGGTTAATCTGTAAACACAAATAACGTAATAAATTTATGTAAAGCAAAAACAAAGATTAGGTCTTAAGTACTTACCTATTCTCGCTTCTCAGAATGCTCATTCGCCGTGTTGTTTCTTAATAGCATTGGCCGCCATTACTTCCCATGGCGTTGATCGCTGAGTTTGAGTCGGAGTCATTTTAATTTTCAAAAATACCGCCTAAATGTCAACTTTTTAATTTGTATATCGGATTTAATCTCCTATTTTTTTTTATAATCGTATATGTATTTCAGATAACGACTTTAGTTTTAAGTTTTATTAACTTGTAATTTAATAACTTGTTTATACGTAACAATCTACCACTTTAATATTTGATATTACTCTTTGTCACGTTTACATGGCCGTCCGTCACTGTCACATGGAGGCCTCTGAAAATCAGTGCTGGGTTAATATTATGCCAGCTTCAACTGAGAGGTTGTCCATTTTGGATGTCACACCACTTTACAGTTAATTTTTGTTAATTTTTATTTATTTATTTTTTTTCTCTTTTCTTTGTGTTTCCATAATAATGCAATTCTCATTTTGCATCCAATTATATTTAATAGATATAGATTAAATAAAATTGGATGCAAAATATTTTTGTAAATATTTTTGTAAGTTAGTTAATTTTTTATTTATCTTTTTCTACGACATAAATTAACTTAAACTCTGTGTTACTTTTGTCATTTCTTCTTATTTTTACTCATGTGGTGTGATCCAAATAAAGACTTTATCTATCTATCTATCTATCTATCTATCTATATATTAGGTTATACAAAACGTAAAAGAGCATAATATTCTCAATCGAAGAAATCACGAAATGTATACTTATATATAAGTAGTTAAGACGAGAAAGCGTAACAAACAAATAGATAAACAAACTCACTTTCACTTTTGTAATAATAGGAGAATGTGGATTTATGTTATGAAAGATTGCTTATTAGACAACTGTGACTGACAACAAAAAAATAACAGCACGAATGTTCCGCGACGTGTAGTCATTGCGCGTTGTTCATTGTATTGAAAATTAAAGGAAACTAGAATTAATTCACTTTTCCAAGTTCTACATGACAAAGAGCCGTCTCGGGGCTTCTTCTTTTATTTGAATTTATGAATATGTAATTTCATTACTCTGAAAATATTCACACAGATGTTGTGAACTGTCACCGTCATTATTCTTAACATGGCTGTCTGTTACATTAGAAATAAACAACCAATCACTTTGTTATACATATTTTTTATAGTATATGTAGGCGAGTATATGGGCCACCTGATAGTAAGTTGTCATCAACGCCCATAGACTGACATTGCAAGAAATGTTAATCGTTCGCATACATCGCTTACATCGCCAATGCGCCACCAACCTTGGGAACTAAGATATTATGTCTCTTGTGCCTGTAATTAAACTGGCTCACTAACTCTTCAAATTGGAACACAACAATATCAAGTACTGCTGTTTTGCAGTAGAATATCTGATGAGTGGGTGGTACCCACACAGCGAGCTTGCGCAAAGCCCTACCACCAGTAAAACATATTAACTAGCCCTAAATTACATTAAATATGTACATGTTTGTGTATATATCACAGAACTCATAAGAGTCTGGAACGGTTTTGTTGAAATTATATGTGTGTTTTTGCGTAGATGCCTAAATGGTTTAGACCCGATAGTGCTGTGATCGTATTGCAATTTTTCATACCAAATGGCTTAAATAATTTATTTATTTAAACCATTTGGTATGAAAAATTGTTTTTTATACCAAATGTTCTTAATTTATCCGTACGAAGTACGGGATGGGTTTATACATGAGTGGTGGTAGACCAATACAATTCAAAAGTACTTGTAAAAGTGTGTTTGAATAAATATATTTTGATTTGCATTGATTTAATTTGACAATAAATAATCATTTAAAGAAATCTTAAAGTAAAATATATGGGAATATATGGGACATTACTCACATACAGATCCCAAACTAAGCAGAGCTTGTACTATAGAAACCAGACAACTGATATACTACATATACTACTTTTCTTTTGTTATTTTACATACTTATATAGATAATTACACCCACTCAGGATAAATAGGCATGCAAATGTATGTCCTGGGTGGAAATCGAACTCACAACCTTCGGCGTGTTAGGCAAGCATCTACTAACCACGCCAACCGGTCCGTCAAAATCAATATAAATACTAGATTCAGCCCGCGGTTTCACCCGAGTACGAGGGAAGGAGCAGGTATCATGTCGATATAATTTTCTGTATCCCTGAAAAACGTATATGAAAAAAATCACATTGATCGGTCGAGTAGCGTAACAAACGATCTGATTTTCGCATTTATAATATTAGTTAGTATTCAGTCTGAAAAAAAAAACAAAACAAAAACATCGTTTGTTTTGTTTCTGACACGTAAAAATGATTCTGCTTATTATAACTGGAATCTAATTATGGATCCTTGGTTTTCATCACAGAATTCATACAACTTTAATTTAAAAGGCAATTTGTTTGTTACGTCTCATTTCAATTAAGCTCAGGTAGAGGTACGTCTAATGGTCAATTCCACAATGGCTTTATTCAATACAAGTTACACAAACAAGACGGTTAAGCAGATAAGTAACAGCCTGTGAATGTTCCACTGCTGGGCTAAGGTCTCTTCTCTTTTTTTGAGAAAAAGGTTTGGAGCTTATTCCACCACGCTGCTCCAATGCGGGTTTGTGGAAAACACATGTGGCAGAATTTCAGTGAGATTAGACACATGCAGGTTTCCTTCACCGTCAATTGTTTTAACAATGCCTAAACAATAAAAACAAAATTGATTGAATTATGAAAACAGTAAATATTTTTAAAACGGTATAAAGTAATAAGCACTTAATACGTTTTGATTTTAATTATGCTACTGAATTAAACTACTTATTTTACTGCTTATTTATATTCTGAAAGATGTTCTTGTCTCATTTGACAGGTCGTAACTCTACGACCTGACGTTACGAAGTTAAATGGTTCCAAATTTAAAATAAGATTATGCTTAATAGGGGTTACAGAGTCCTGTGAAATTTACTACGATATTTCGTAAGAGGTATATAAAACATAATGATTTATAATACAAATAGCATGGTAGGTGTATATGTATATAAATAATTATATAAAGTATAAAGTAACAGCCTGTTAATGTCCCACTGCTGGTCTAAGGCCTCCTCTCCCTTTTGAGGAGAAAGCTTAGAGCTTATTCCACTACGCTGCTCCAATGCGGATTGGTATAATACACATGCAGGTTTCGTCACGATGTTTCTTTCACCGTCAAGCAGGACATGAATTATAAACAAAAATTAAGCACATGAAAATTCAGTGGTGCTTGCCTGGATTTGAACCTATGATCATCGGTTAAGATGCACGTTTTCTTACCACTGGGCCATCTCGACTGTGATTATGCCTCGTTTGTGAAAACAAGCAGATAAAGTTTATTTTAATAGCATTTTTTTTAATTATGTTAACAGTGTGTGATATACTTTAATTTTATTACTTACACATACAAAAAAGGAATTAAAAATTTCAATAATGAAGTAAATACAATTAAGACAAGTTTTTTTTAATAACTAAAAAGCTTAGTATTCATCTTCTATTATTTAAAATTACAAATATTTTGTAATGAATGCTGCCGATATTAAAAAGTAACACAAAGAAGTAACGCTTTAACACGAGCTTTGAATTAAGCTTTCGCGTCCAAAGCAATTAAGATTCAATTATATTATAGGGAAATAGGAGCCACGTACAATATAGTCTTGACGGATGGCTCCTTGTGTGTGGCAGCGCACTATTTAGTGCCTATTTGTCTTAAGTTAGCGTCTGGGAAGTGCCATTACGTTGTGTCGGTGACATCGATTCGCACATTAGCTTAGTAATAGAAAATTAAAGCATTCTTTCGTAGAAACAGGCTATTTGTCTGAATTAATTTCCGTATAATGCTGTTTACTTTAAATTTAGGTCCAAGAAGTAGTATTTAAATACATTCGCTGTTATTAGAATGCTTTTATACATAAATACCGTGAATAAAAACCGAGTTCATATTCGAGCAAGAACCAATGAGTTTTTATATATTTTTATATTATTTATGTTTTTAATTAATTTCGTGCTTGGCAGTGAAGTTTTTTTTTTTTATATATATATAGAATAGGAAGGCGGACGAGCATATGGGCCACCTGATGGTAAGTGGTCACCAATGCCCATAGACATTGGTATTGTAAGAAGTGTTAACCAGTGCTTACATCACCAATGCGCCACTGACCTTGAGAACTAAGATGTTATGTCCCGTGCGCCTGTAATTACACTGGCTCATTCACCCTTCAAACCAGAACACAACAATACCAAGTACTGCTGTTTAGCGGTAGAATATCTGATGAGTGGGTGGTACCTACACAGACGAGCTTGCACAAAGCTCTACCACCAGTAAAGTAAAATTCATGAAGAAACCCGCACATGTGGGATGAAATACCACTTTTGCCCACCCACTCCACTCAACAGATATTACCGCAAAACAATAGTACTTGGTATTGTTGTGTTCCGGTTTGAAGGGTGAGTGAGCCAGTGTAATTACAGGCACAAGGGACATAACATCTTAATTCCCAAGGTTGGTGGCGCATTAGTGATGTAAGCGATGGTTAACATTTCTTACAATACCAATATCTATGGGCGTTGGTGACCACTTACCATCAGGTGGCCCATATGCTCGACCGCCTTCCTATTCTATAAAAATAAATAATAAATAAATTGCATTTTTAGGACTTCTCAAAATTTCGTTTGTTATTAATGTAACTTAAATTTCAATCAAGATACTTACGCTTGCAACCGACACACAGATGGATCTGCTCTAATAATTTATTTTAAATAACGAAACGCAAACGTTAATACGTCAAAATAAAAATATCGAAGCGAGTTAAGGGCGAAGTAAGCTGTCGATTAAATTATTTATTTCACTCCTAACATATCATCTATGTATAGGAATTACGAAATACAAACAAAACTTTTGTTTTTGATAAAAAGCCGCTCTTGACAATATCTATTGAACAACTGAAAATAATCACCTATCCACAACTGACCTAAAAGCTAAAATTGAAATATATACTCCGCATTTTAAACCTTATCCTCTTGATACAAGGATCAATACTGTATATGAAAAAAAAATATCCAAAATATAAACATATCAAATTGAACCTTAAGATGAAGTGATAAGGGTTATGAGAAAACACTTCTGAGTAACAGTCATATGGAATGAGATGATAACGTCCAAATTGTCTAACCCTAATCATTTGCGGTTCTCCAAATCTATTGACACCTAGTATCAAGTTTGTTACGTTGTAAGGGTTCATTCACATTCCTATATACTAACATTAGGCTAAGCTAAATCAATATAAACTAATACGCTTTATGTTAAATTTGTTAATTTTGATATATTTGATATACTTATAAATAAAAAGGGTTTTGTGACGCGTAATTGAAAAGACAATTAATTTAGTCTACTGAAAATTTTATACCAAAAGATGTAACGCGTTTCGAAGTAGGTTCTATAGTATAAAATTTTATTTTATTATTGATTGATAAGTTTTCGACTATTAACGTGACAAGCGTGAATTTCATCTTCTTGTAATTGGATATTATGAAACAAACAACAGAAAAGGCAAAGAACAAACTTGTTATAACGGCTTTTAGTTTTTATATTTAATGTTGTTACGAAATTGAGGACGTCCTGTTAAAAGAACAATAGAAATATAAATACTTATTTTAGCATGCTTAAGTTTTTAATAAAAAGTAAGATAACAAATTTAACAAGAATTAAATACGTCACAGTAAAGGGTATATTAACCGGTTATATCAAGTTTATAAAATTCTAGATTCGAATTCGAGTCCTGACATCAAAAAGTTATTGGCATATTATCGTTTTATGGCAGTATCGAAATAAAGAGTGCACCTGTGTTTGCTTATACATAAAATTTTAATGGTAAAATCCAGAGTTAAAACTTCTTAAAATGGTTTAAAAAAATAAGTTGTTGGTAAAACTGGTAATATGTGTTTTGTATTGCCTTTGTGACGTCATTATCATCAACATTGGTACTGTTATATCCCTAACCCATTCCGTAACAGCCTGTGAATGTCCCACTGCTGGGCCATAGGCCTCCTCTCCCTTTTTTGAGGAGAAGGTTTGAAGCTTATTCCACCACGCTGCTCCAGTACGGGTTGGTGGAATACACATGTGGCAGAATTTCAGTGAAATTAGACACATGCAGGATGTTTTCCTTCACCGTAAAGCACGAGATGAATTATAGTCACAAATTAAGCACATGAAAATTCAGTGGTGCTTGCCCGGGTTTGAATCCACGATCATCGGTAAAGATTCACGCGTTGTTACCACTGGGCCATCACGGCTTTTTAAGCTTTTTCTAACTCATTAAAGTGAAACAATGTGAGAAAAGCTATCAATCTGAATACAGTACTTTTAATGGATATATAGCTTTAGGAAGACGCCTAGAAATTGGATATCCAGATTAGGAAAATGTATGAGCTCACTTTAGACACGTAAAAGATGAACAGTATTTATCACTATAATGTACTTTCTGATCATTTAAAATTGGGCGCATTATCTAAAAATTTGAATATATGTTGTAGATAATTTATAACGATAAAGTACTTGCTAGTCTGTCTGAGTTGGTACCTGCCAGTTGCCTCACAACAGTTGTGTTTTGTAATTAGCTCTAAGATGTCTAAAAAGTTTGGGCTTTAAGTCGAACATGGTATAATTAGTGCTTGAGTATTCGAAGATACAAATTTAAATTTGGAACTAAAATATTTTTTTATAATATTCTTCGGATTAACTGTCTTGCGCTGTGGGCGCAGACTGTTACACTTGCAACAAATTCTAATAAATGCCTAAGAGATCTGACACATAAAGACGAGTACTTGTCCGTACACAACAGTACAGACAGTAACAGCCTGTAAATGTCCCACTGCTGAGCTAAGGCCTCCTCTCCCTTTTTGAGGAGAAAGTTTACACAACACACGTACACAACAGCCTGACCGAAGGACATACCAGCTACAATCTCGTCTTTTGATACCCATGTGATATTTACATAAAATATGAAACCAAGTGGTTATTACCCCAAACAATATCGGACTCTGTCTATTAATGTGTGCATTAGATGACATTTTTACCATATTTTATTTAACTTGGCGTATCAATATATTGTAACTGGATTTTAAACCAATTCTACTTAATACATTGATATGAAAATTTTCACACGCTCTTGGTGCTTGTAGCATTATTATGTGTAATTTGTTTGTTAACAAATTGAAGGTTGTTTTCTTAAGATTTTTATAATTTTTTTATTAAATTTACATTAAATCCTTAAATATATACAAGTAAAAATTAAAAATAGTTACTGTACAAATCGTGACCGCGTGGAATGGTGGCAAGAATGCTAGCCGTTTTCTAAAGGATATCTAATCGCAACTTATATCACCTGCCTTTGTATAACTTATACTTAAAAATAAATAAAACGCCTTGTATTTGTAGGGTAGCTTAGAGTAAGGTAAAATTTAAAAGAGGGTACACAAATTTTTAATGCACATAAATACGATACATTATTATTTGATGTTTGGCTGTTTGGTTAGTGGTATCTGGCTATCTTCTCTGACCCTATCACAAGTTATTACTAATTCAGAAAAAACTTAATTATGATAATACTAAATCTCCATTAAGACGTTATCGTGAGCCGGTCGTAAAAAGTCGTACGAATCGGAAAGTGCTCCACTTCAAATGATAATAAAAGACAAATGAAGATCCGTTAGGACATTCCGTAATAGCACTTAAATTTGAAAAGTAGATGCCCATTTTATTTCTGAACAAGGTTCCCGTAGTCGCTCTTGTAGCTCTTATCATAGAATACGATTGTTATTAAAGGAGTTGTAGATCACTGGTCATTAAGCCCATTCAAATCGTGATGATGAAACACACTACGTATTACGTTTTATTTACTACAATATTGCTCTGATCTGATAACCTAACTGCTGTACACTAACCAGATAGAGCTCAAAAATAATTATTTAAGGACATTAAAAAAATATTATTTTTTCAAAAGAGAACTTAGTTACAGCTAAAGCTTACAAAAATTATAAATTGTTCCATAATATTTTGTATAATACTAATCACACACACACAACTAGACATGTTTCCTTATGTACTTATGCAAGATTATTCTTAATATAATTTCCAAATATAAAACTATAATTTTGCTTTTAAGCTTTTGACTAAATTTTCTTTACAAAAAAGATCGCATGTCGACCAGTATCTCATAAGCGCATCCGCCGGAAAATGCCCTAAGTCCCGACTTGATGACAATATAAGGACAAAATCATGAAATAAAGTTGGGTCTTTGTTACATTATCAGATACGACTTCTGTATCAGACGCTGATTAGTATCATAGTTTTATATGAAAATATTTAAATGTTATCCAAATACTTGATAAGTCCAACGCTTCAGAAAATTCTATTATCTTTTTTTGTGATATGCTATTATATTAGTAGTCATAGACTATAAATATCCCACTATTAGGCTAAGGCCACCAATTGGAGCAGTGTGGCAATATGCTCCAAAAAGAAATATACAAGTGCCAGAGTTTTATTGGACACACGCAGGTTTCTTCTCAATATTTAATAAATAATATAATGTCCTCCAGACCGATTTCGGCGGCCAATCTCAAGAGAGATTAGTCAACTAGGCAGGAGATATTATCGTACACAAGTGTGTGCGCAAACACAGGTGAACTCTCTATTCCCTTACTCTCATAATCCGATGAGACGGCAATCCGGCACGACCAGAAAGAGTTCAGGCGCAGGACCAACGGCTGTATGTGCTTTTCGAGGCACGGGAGTGTACACACTTCCAACTTCCAGACTCCGGGCTGCTATTGAGAATTTTCTGACAGAAAAACCCAATAACTTCTTATTGGCCTGACCCGAATTGAACCCAGGACATTCGGGTCTGCGGCATTACGAAGCAGACCTCGTTGGTCTAGTGGCTCAATGATTACCTTTACCACCGAGCACGAGATGTTAAGCATATGCAAACACAGTGGTACTTGTTGGGTTTTGAAATTACAATATTTAGTTATGATGTGTTCTAAGCACTAGGCTATATTGTGCTTCATTATTTTTAGGGTATTGTGTAGGTCCATTCGAGGTACCTCTCAAACATCAGTTTACTAAAAACTAATTATTTGCATTGCTGTTACCCAACTTGAAAGATAATCAAGCCAGTATTTAGTAGTAATTACAGGCACAAGAGACATAAATAATATACATTTTACAGCCAGCGTGTTAGCAATATAAAGAAGGATATGTACGTACATCGCTATGTGTATATTCAGAGGAGATATCACAATGGTAAAGTACTTAAAAATTTGTGAAATTATTACGGGATAACTGCGGGATACTATTGTGACTTTGGTCAAACTAATTCTCCGTGAAGCTTTTTACAGCTGGAAATCAACATACGCCCCTTCCATGCTTTTCTCCGCTCGTGGCTCCATGGACCTCTCAAGCTCTGTGAAGCAAATTCAAGTGTTTCAGAAGAAAATTAAGTAAATTAAAAACTGTTTCCAAAGAAATTAGTGTATTTACTTTTTGAATTGCCTCCTTTTATAAAAGAAAATATTCTAAATTATTTTATAACAGTTAACTTTGAAGTTAAGATGATTAGCGTCTGCGATACAATTTCAGTTTTGCTCTTCCATAATTGTTAATTTTCTTCGAACAATATCTTTTCTTGTACTTATAAAGGTTTGTGACTGTTGTCCCGAAGCTCTTGCCTTGCCTTGCCGGTGTCACCTACACCGGCAAGGCCTACGCCTTGTAGGTGTTCCGCGTAAAATATCAACGTTTAATATATGTGGACTTTAAAAAGATTAAGAATATAGCTATCACCTCAGTACTTTGTAAGGTGATGGAACGGATTTTAAACAACCAACTGATCCATTACCTAGAAGATCACTCTTTAATTAATGATCGTCAATACGGGTTTCGACCAAAACGGTCCACAGGTGATCTTCTAGCGTACGTAACGCACCTCTGGGGTGAAGCTATCGACAAGCATGGAGAATCGTTGGTTGTCAGCCTCGATATCTCCAAGGCTTTCGACAGGGTCTGGCACAGACGTCTTCTCTCCAAGCTGCCGGCATATGGTCTGCCTGCTCAGCTATGCACCTGGATTGCCAGCTTCCTACACAAGCGTAGCCTTCGTGTTTTAGTTGATGGTTGCGCTTCACAATTCTATGTAGTGAATGCTGGGGTCCCCCACGGATCTGTGTTATCTCCCACACTCTTTCTTTTGCATATCAATGATATGCTCTCTCTTGGGAACATACATTGCTATGCAGACGATAGTACAGTGCATGGTGGATACCACGGACGCGCAGTGGCTGGGCGAGCGGAAATTGAGGAGAGGCGGAAGAATCTTGTCATTGAACTCGATAGGACGTTAGAGCTCATCGCCAAATGGGGCTCTGATAATCTTGTTGAGTTTAATGCCAAGAAAACACAGGTATGCGCTCTCACGGCGAAAAAGTCAACATTTTCCCCTCTTCCCTCCCTCTGTGGTACTCCGCTGGTGATGCAAAACAAAATCGCCATGCTGGGGATTGACGTTCGCTGCGACCTTAGTCCAAGGGATTACATCGAGGCTGTTATAAAAACAGCTTCACGGAAACTCGGAGTTCTGAACAAGGTGCGGCGCTTTTTCACGCCACAACAACTGTGCCTGCTGTACAAAACACAGGTACGGTCTTGCGTGGAATATTGCTCGCACCTTTGGGATGGCTCCGCTAAGTACCTACTTGAGGCCTTGGACCGGTTGCAGCGACGTGCCGTACGCATTATTGGCGACGTAAAGGTCACAAACACCCTTGAACCTTTACAATTGCGTCGTGAGATAGCAGCACTGAGCGCTTTCTATCGACTGTATCACGGCGAGTGCTCTGAGGAATTATTCTCTCTAATTCCTGCTTCCCCCTTCCTTCTTAAGTCCACGCGAGCTGGTTCTCGATGTCACCGCCTAACTGTGACATCAATTCCATCGCGAACAAAGAAATTTGGCAACTCCTTTCTTTGTCGCACTTCCAAAAAATGGAATTCCTTACCAGCTCACGTGTTCCCCTCCTCTTACAACCCGGGTTCCTTCAAACGAGGCGTGAAGAGGCATCTTGCGGGCCGGCAAGGCGGTGACGGCTAGTACAGAACATTCTTCCCGACTGTACTGGCCGTCGTCGCGTTTGGACTCTACTACCACTTACCAACAGGTGGAGTAGAGTCATTTGCCCTCCCGGAGAATATAAAAAAAAAAAAAAAGAATAACTGACTTATATAGACACTAACACAGGATATCGTTTCGGAAAACGAACAATGTCGGAAAATGTGAAAACGCTCTAAGAAAGATTTATGGAGCATATATACTAAATGTTGCTGAAATTAGTTCTGTCTCAGTTTTATTAAATAAGATTGTATATTTAATAAATACATTCCTAAAATATTATTATGAATAGAAAAAACAATCTTTTCAAATATTAAGTTTTACTGGTGGTAGGGCTTTGTGCAAGCTCGTCTGGGTAGGTACCACCCACTCATCTACTGGTGGTAGGGCTTTGTGCAAGCTCGTCTGGGTAGGTACCACCCACTCATCAGATATTCTACCGCAAAACAGCAATACTTGATATTGTTGTGTTCCGGTTTGAAGGGTGAGTGAGCCAGTGTAATTACAGGCACAAGGGACATAAAATCTTAGTTCCCAAGGTTGGTGGCGCATTGGCTATAAGCGATGGTTGACATTTCTTACAATGCCAATGTCTAAGAGCGTTGGTGACCACTTACCATCAGGTGGCCCATATGCTCGTCCGCCTTCCTATTCTATAAAAAAAAAAAAAAAGTAGCTTCTTGGTTGTAGGGCTTTGTACAAGGATAAGTATAGTAAGTAAGTATATTATTTATATAGTAAATAAAGAAAGTACCATTCACTTAACACATATTCTATCGCCTATATGTTGCCATATCCGCAATCCTTAGTTTTTTGCAAAGGTGAGTAAGCCAGTGTAAATTTGTGAATATAAGCACTACGAACTTCTACTAAACAAACTTCAATATGTACCTCATACCGGTATGAATTATAAGGTATCTATCTCGACTTGTTCGCAATTTATATTTATCTTAATTTTGTTTGTTTCGGGGTTTTAATTAAAAACAGCCACAAATGAAATCAAGTGCAAGTTCAATTTCTCCTACGAACTTCCGCTTCCAAACAAATTGCTTAAAAGACAAACGAGCGGTTTTAATTATTTCTGAAGTTTTTTATTATAAATCATTCAACATTTATGCACTAACATTGTCAGAAAAAAAAAAAAAAATTATATATGTTTGGTTATATTTTGAACCAAAACAGCCGGCAGGGAATATAGCAGTTGCATTATCTAGCTAATTAAATAACGTAATTATTAATAATTACCTGCCCGCTCCGACTTCGTGCCTCGTGACCTCGTTGGTCCAGTTGATAAGGCTACAGACTCCGAGGTCCTGGGTTCAAATCCCAGGAAAACAAATATTTTTGGGTTTTTAAGACCATTGACTATTACGATGACGATTATTATATCGATGACGGTGACATTAGTTTTTTTCCAATATCTATAATGTATAGACATCGGTCTGTTATAATGTATATACTTTATTATATTATAGATGAATTCTAGAAATTCTGCAATAAATACAATAAATACGAACTTTTTTTTTTAAATGTATAATTAAAAGATCCCGATCCTTGCATATAGAGTTTTTTATCCTAGATAATATTATAAATATGAAAATGAATTTGTTTATTACGTTTTTACGTCTAAACTGCTCAACCACTCATCATAAAATATTTACATATACGTTGCTAGGTACGAAAGAGATTGTAGAGTACCTATCAAGAACCCCTCAGGTGAGTACCTATTTGACACGCGGTTGAAGCCGCGGGTGGAAAGTAGTACCTAATAGTATAATAAGTAGTAACCTATAAGCTATATCCCGTGACTCCCATTCGAAAAGACAGAGTTGGTACCGCTGGTGTTTTAGTGGGTATACCGGCGCCTTCAAAGGTGGTGAGTCCCACAGACCCAACTCATATGGGGAAACGCGTAAATGTGTTTTTCCCGCGAAAAAAAAAACCTATAAGCTAATAATAACCTATTTTGGAGTTACAATACTTATTCTTATGTGAATTTGTCAATGGGATAACTATGTGCTTATTGCTTAAAACTAAAAAAAACAACGCCTTTTATTATTCGTGTAATATATTCTAATTAGTAGTAAAGGCGACGTTGACTGGTTTCACAATTAAATAATTATTTTTAAAGGTCCCGATCCTTGCGCGATCCGTAATGGAGCTGTAGTAGTTGTATATAATCTTCTGTGGATCATCGTAAGAACACGGCTTTATGACAGACAAGGCTCGGTGCTAGTCAGCTTTGTTCGAAATTTGATGTGACGCGCCACAGAAAACCGCGCGTCAATCATCGAATGGCGAGCAGAGCCATAAATTGAGGCGGGTAGTTGCAGCGAGCAGATATCAAACTGAACTTACGTATTCAAAGTCATGTACATATCTCATCTCTATTTAATTATGTTATATTATTAATGTAATCTCTAATAAAAATGATTGTTTAGTATATATAAAAGAGCAGAGAAAAGACTTCTCATATTTTTTTGCTCTGAAACTCCCTTTTTTATATAAAATAAATAATATACATCATGTATAAAGTACCTGAAACAAAGCCGATGTACGACACACGTCGACCATAATTTATTACAGCTATTTATCACAATGGCCCAACCGATTTCATCCCTCCCCACCTACTGCGTAACTAAAACAAATACTCCATTAATTAAATAAATAAGATATACATATATAGCCCTAGATTGAAAAAATATACAGATCAGCACACGTTTGTCTATTGAAAAAATATCATAAACTATATTTATGAACTTAGATTTGCGAAATAATATTAAGCTTAAGTACTTTTGTTGATAGCAGACAGAAAGATACATTTTTGTGCAGACTCGTCTATGTTATGTTCAAATGATTGAATTGTACCAAATACGCTTACAACTGAGTTCCAATTTTTGAAGCACTTGTCAAAGTCAGATTTACTAATATGTTTGAATACTAAACGCTCATTGGCCACCTATTGCATCATCATATATAAATCATAAATTTAATTTATTTTACAATCATAAAAAAGGTAAATTAGTTAATTTAACATTCACCAGCGTTTCAGAAAATGCCACGGTAGCATGCGCAAGCGATCCCGTGGCGCTCCTCGTTAAGACGAAAGGGTACCGCTGGTTTTTTATTGGGTATTCCGATGTTCGGGGCGCAATCGGCGATTTCGACACTGGCGATTCCTACATACCCCCACTGTTCCCGTGGGGGAAACGCGTAATGCGTTTTTTCCAGCGTTAACAACAAATAAAAAAAGGTTAGTATATTGGTATAGTATAGTAATTACCATAAATATGAATTTAATTTAAATTTATAATATGGTTTGTGTGATCGCGAATTAGAGCACAGATAAGATATGACATGTTGTTTTAACTTTTTACTTTTTCAGTTTGTTTTCATAGATTCACTCAAAATAATCGTTGGAAGTCTTAATCCCGTCATTATATTGCACCGGTTACTATTTTTTAATGATGGAGAATGATAGAAAAAAAATGGAATGCTTAGCCGTGGAGCCTTGATCCGACATATTTTCCAAAAGTTACCACGGAACCTAAGCCGCAGACTTAATTGTACATTAATGAAATGAACTTATTATTATTAACGGATTATTTACATAAGTAATATAATAATGCCATAATAGCCAAAGACTTTATAATTCGGAGTGACACTACAAGTTTGTTGAAATTTATTAATCTACTTCAATCTTACAAAGTCATTTAGACCTCATAAATTCAGACTCGTTTTAAATTAACTCTTATTCGAGTGTAAAATTAATTAAAAGTGGCAAAAGTCCTTATAACTGAATAATTCTGTGGATGTGGTATTGACAAATTCTTTTAATTTTTTTCACAAAGTGGCTGCCAGCAATAGACTAAAGAATTAAAAACTTAAGGTCGTTTTTCTCTTATAGCCAGTTAACTATTTTCTGAGTCAGGTTAATAAATAAAAAATAAAAAAAACTAGTTATTTTTAATAATATTTTACCTTAATTACTTTAAGCGTGTTCCGGTTTAAATGATAAGTCACGTTAATTTCATGCACAAGGGATATAACATCTTAAATCCCATTATCAGCAAAAAGTGGCATATTTCTAAGAATATTAAATATTTATGACATATATAAAAAATATTTTTTTTATAGAATAGGAAAGCGGACGAGCATATGGGCCACCTGATGGTAAGTAGTGACTAACGCCCTTAGACATTGACATTGTAAGAAATGTCAACCATCGCTTACATAGCGAAAGTTCACAGGAAAATAGTTTTTTTTATTTATAATTATTATTTGATATATATGGGGATCGTTATAAAACATACTCTATTTTCAATACAAAAAAATACTGTTAAAACTAAAAATATTCGATGATCTGAAGTTAAAAATCAAGTAGTCGAGGTTGTTAGCATTGCTTTACAAACAGCTGGGACATTCGGATTGGACAAAGTCCACATTTTAGATTTCCCGTTAATTGCTATCTAGAATTGAGACGGGCTTAAAACGAGTTTTATTTACGTTAGTTTATTTTCCGTCGCGAGTGGAGTGAAACTTATATTTTAAAAGAAAATAATGTAATAAGTCTCATGACTTTCGTGAACTTTAAACGGAGAACATGTCAATTAATGAAATAATATTTACTTTGCTATGTTACTTCTATTAGGTAATAGAATGTTAGTAAATATTTGTGTTTGTTTTTCAAATGTTTTCTATAGTTTCTCAGCCCCGAATTTATACCTAGGCTTACAAGACACCGGTCTAGAGGCCCCACCAGCCAAGGGGCTTTGGCCAAAAATAATATAATTTTACTCTAAACCGTATCGTTACCGCTTACCGCGTATTTGGGGGCCTCAAATGTCAAAGTGCTTTGGGGTTTTGGATCTCTAAGTCCAAGCCTGGCAGTGTGTCTCTGTAAGAACAAACTCGAAAGTTGACGCACAACGCTCGTAAAATATCAGAAAGTGATATGCGACATTGATTATGATAATTATGTATAACATTTGAGGCATACACATCCAATATACTTGGTGGTAGGCTTTGTGCCCGTCTGGATAGATACCACACACTCATCAGATATTCTCTCGCTATTCAGTAATGTTTAGATTTCTCGTGTTACGGTTTAAAGGGTGAGTGAGCAAGTGCCTTAGTTCCCAAGATTGGTGGCGCATCGGCGACGTTCGGGCTGGTTAGTATTTCTTACAATACCAGTGTCTATGGGCGCTGTTGACCACTAACCATCAAATAGTATTTGCCAGTCTGCCTATCTACATGAAATAGAAAAAATAAACCATGATAATTACGATGTGCTTATTGTGCTTGCATTTAAAGCTTCTTAATTTACAGTTCAAATCTATCTTTCCAGATGAGCTTTTACAAAGGAATTTCCACTAGTGAAAATTAATTATTTATAATTATCCGATTTCCAAGCAATTTATTTTGTAACAGAGTTTTAGACTGTAATAAATGTGTCATCTATATGCTATCGGGATGGCTTGCTAATAGCCTTAGATAACCCGTTTAGTTAAACGCTTTAAGGCCCAGTTTACTGAAGCAAGGATATTTTTATTCTTTACGATACGACTAGCGTACGATATCTAATTTCTTAGATAATAATAATAATGTCCTCCAGACCTTTTCGGTCCAGACGTTTTCGGCCACGGCGGCCAATCTCAAGAGAGATTAACCAACTACGCAGGAGATATTATAGTGCACAAGTGTGTGCGCAAACACAGGTGCACTCTATTATTCTATTATTCCCTAACTCTCATAATACGATGGGACGGTAATCCGACACGACCGGAAAGAGTTCAGGCGCAGGGCCAAAGGCTTTACGTGCTTTCCGATGCACGGGAGTGTATACACTTCTAACTTTCAGACTCCGGGCTGCTGCTGAAAATTTTCTGACAGAAAAACCCAATAACTTTTTATTAGCCCGAATATTATAATTCTTAGTTATTTCATATATCAATACTCTATCATAAATAATATAAAGTAGTATGATAATCAGCACATTTTTTATATGATAAACAATAAGGTAACCAATACACTTCACTAGACGTAAAATATGCCTTAGTACCTAAATATCAATTTTAATTTATATTCTTTTGTAACAATGAAATTTCTAACTCATAAAAACTAAAACATTCCACTTTTGAACCGTAATTACTACAGCCTTGAACTGTAGATAGATAGTTTTAAATCTTTCACACACTCATCGTTTCAAAATTAAAAAAAAAAATCTGGAATATATAATATAATCAAAAAGTATCCTATGTTGTTTAACACGGGTATTTTGTATGTCAACGTTTCCATGTCTTTTTCCATGTCCTCTTCATTTTATAGGAGACTTAGTTTGGTAATACAATTTCAAATTATTTTAGTCTTTTTATTATAAGGACAGTTCATCATCATCAGATCAGCCGGAAAACAATTTCCATGATGGACGGTCTTGCGTTACTCGCATCCAACGGCTTCTAGCGACCCTTGCAATATCGTCGGTCCACCTTGTAGCCCACGGTGCGACTTCCGGTTCGTGGTCGCTACTCGAGAACCTTTCTAATATAGCAGATGATAGTTCTACGAGCGATGTGCCTCCTTTGGTATGACAGTCCATGGTAAGTTTTAATTCTGTACAATGTAAACATACTTAAGAACGGGATATCTTAATTAAAATTTCTGCAAGCCTTCTCAAGGATTAATCTTCGTTCAATTCTATCAATCATTTTTGTTTGGTGTTTAGGAAATTATAGAATTATGATAATATGTACTTATTTATTTCAAAATACCCGTGGCTTTTTATGGGATATAAGTATTCTCAAACATATTCTAATACGAATTTTAGTAAAAGAAATACCTTAACTTCCGGATCCGGTCTTGCAGTCTAAAGAACTGATTATTACGTAAAACAGGTTACTCGATGCTACGTTAAGCGATAATATGGTTATGTGTGTCATCACGGCTTGTTAAGGAACTATTAATCTATAAATAACACATGAGCTTCCGGAAATAGCTACTTAGGAACAGCACCAATCCGTTGCCCTTTATCATTGTGGAGCATGAATTTCGCTTGGCGTTGCTTCATCATGATTAAATTATACTATATTATACGAATGTATGTGCACATGGCTGTATGTACATGTCAAGTAATTTGTAATAAATCAGTATCACACGCATGACACGCAGTGCTAAGTATTTTGCAATAATTCACTTCGTATGTCAACTGTCTTAGGGTGATAAGCTATTTTGATATGTCCTTTAAATGTTATAATTATTATTGTTATTCCGTGTTTGCCCTTATTGTATATAACACATAGTGGTTATATAATCTTTATAGAATAAATCTAGAGCCAGTATTGCATATTCAGACTACTCCTAGTCGGACGCCAGTAGAACGCATAAGTAGGTCTATTTATATTCTTCTAAATCTAAGGTACCTCCCTAGTCAACGCTACTTACAAAACTTTTTTTTTTCAAGAGATTAAAATCTAATTATTTATTATAGTGTAATTCTTCATCAATAAATGGTTAAACTGTTTAATTATTTCTTGTTGATTTAATATAAAACTTAACCTCTATGATCGAAAAATAGGTAATTTGCTTGTTTTTTATTGAATATATATTATAAATATGTCGTCTTTTTTTTGTAGTTACATTTTTTTGGAACGAACTTCTTTTTGTCTGTTTGTCCTGAACGTTTTATTTCTTTCTTTCTGTCTTTAATTTAGACAATGGATTTAGATGAGCTGATTGAATATTTCAAAAGTATGTTATTTGTTACTTTAAAAAATAATATAGAACAATAGGTTCATATTTTAATTGCTAAGATGGTTCAGGATAATTCTTTAACTCAGAAGCCTATCCGGGAGTAAGTTGAACAAGCAACTATTTTTAAAGATCAAAATTAAAGTTTATTTTTGATTTAAAGCTTCATAGCGGGCTTCATCTGTCAATTATTATTTTGCTGAGGATGTAATTAATGAAGTACCTAATTTCTATTTAACAGAGCATTTGTTAATAAAATCGACACAAAAGACAAACAAGTTGTAATTACGAACTGAACGAATATTTTACTAATAAAATCGCTTATCCTGACTGACTATGAAAGCATTTTGAATGCTCCACGTATGGAAAATAAATTTAACGTGGGCATTTTTAAAGCGAGGAAGGAAATGGAAGGGGCAGCTTATCTTAAATAAAATGTGATGAGAACAACAGTAAATGTCTAAGACAGTGTTTTATTATTTCTAAGACAGTGTTTTATTATAACTTCGTGTCAGCGTTTAGCCATTTATATTATAACTTTGTGCCAGTTTTTAGTCAAAATAACGGCAAACCGACACGACAGGAAAGAGTTCAAGAGCAGGACCAGCAGTTTTAGGTGCTTTCCAAGGCACGGGAGTTTACACACTTCCAACTTCCAAGCTCAGGGCTGCTACTGAAAAACTTTGACAGGAAAGACTCACTAACTTTTTATCGGCTTGACCTGGGGTTTGAACTACTTCCAAGCTCAGGGCTGCTACTGAAAAACTTTGACAGGAAAAACTCACTAACTTTTTATCGGCCTGACCTGGGGTTTGAACTCAGGACTGAGGTCTGCTGCCTTATATCTAGGCATTAGACCAAAGAAGCAGTCAAAATAGGCTATAGCGTATAGAAGTAATGGGTAGATACACCCAGGTGCCTTTTTTTAACAATGGAAAAACGCTTTTCACGTTTCCCGTGGGCGGGAACAGTGGGAGGGGTATGTGCGGCTTACCGGTGTCAAAGCAGTCGAACGCGCCACGAACATCAGTATACCCACCTAAAAACCAGCGGTACGGTATCCTTTCCATCTTAACGAGGAGTGCTACAGGATCGCTTACGCATGCTACTCTATCTACCCAGGTGCCTACACAAAGCTTACAAAATATATCTTATAATGTAACAATTCTAAATAACTCGTAAAAGCTATATTTTATATTGGTTTGATTTACATTAATAATTTAATATACAGCGTAATGTATGTTCTAGTAGAAGCAACATCACGCCAGGGTTACAAAACACAGAATAATAAGAAAAGATATTCAAACTGGAGCTGAAAACTAAAACCGACAATTCAATTATCAATGTAAGATAAGCTTTTAACATTTTATTTATACTGTTATGTAGTCTGTAGTCTAAAAAAGAAAGGGAGGGCAAAACTAAGCTTAAACAAGAATCCAAAAATTTTAAATTATTATAATTTAAAATTTGTAATTATTTACTTATATATTTACGATTAAGTGCTATAAATGGGTTGTAAAACCTATGGTAATTTTTAAAACAGCTTCTCAGAATATATAACTACAATTTCATAAATTATGACCAACAAAATAAATTAATTAATGTACAGTCTTGGTTTTAGTTAGTGACTTTGGTTAAGTATATACAAAAAAAAAATCATTCTATTTTTTTATTAAATAATTATTAACAATAAAGAACAAAGAGATACAATAAATTATACTCCAGACATAATTATGAATTAAATAAAACATATTTACTAAAAAAGTTTATTTGAAGTTGAGCTATTAACTAGCCACACTTTTTGTGTACTGTAAACACCAAAAAATGAAAAAAAAAACCATTTATGTTTTAACATTTACTCCTTCGCTTATGTCTTAGTGTGATAGAAAATAATTAAATAACCCAACCTTCCATACAATATTTAGCATTTCCCCTAACCTAATAACAATATACATATTTTTGTCACCTTTTTAATTTGACCGATTTATATTAAAACTTTACAAACAGAGACAAGATTTGAATATGTATTGTAACATGTCTTTGTATAAATATGGAATTTTATCTTTAGTAATTTATAAATGTTTTACAGAAATTTAATTAAAATTGTTTATTTATTATTACTAGCAACTTCACCTCACCTCAATATTTCTCTAATACACATGAACCATTCCATATATAAAAGTCCAAAATAGTACATAAGTAAATAGTGCCCCAAAGAAACCATTGGTTAAGACACTCTGTCTCGATACATAATATTTATGCCAGTTTGGGCCAGTTTTTATCAAGAACATAGCCCATAGACTGACAACTGCAAATACGTAGAAGGCAAAACCGTTGAGTCCAGTCAGGCCAAGAATCCCTGTAAACCAAAAAATAATTTATGTATTCAACACTTTAGTTAGTATTATTAAATTTAAGTAAAAGTACTTTTAGTATTATATATATCATGTATTTTGTATTTTAAAAGCATAAATGATAGAAACCTACAAAGAAAAATCAAGACATTCATATGGGATGGCAATTTAATTTATATGCAAAAAAAAACTAAAATATCACTTTTTTTTCTTTCTTTTCTGGCGTGTATCTACGCTATTTGAGCACAAATATTACTTATAAGCTAAATCACTATACTGACATGACATTTTGATTTTTTTAAGTAAAACAATTGTAATTACCAGCCGTGGATCCCGATAATGCGGCCATAGAAGTTCGACAATATTCTACAACTACGACATTGTTTCTGAGTGCAGCCTCACTATAAACTATTGGTTCCAGTTTTGGATCTTTTGCTTTAGTTGACGACATCTTATTGTGGTAAAAAAATCAAATAATAGTAGTACGATAATTATAATATTCTTCAATTCAATAATATAATTGATATTGCAAATTGTTGATTGTCACAAGTCAAAAGTTATAACTGACAATGACAAGACTTTTGTCAAATAAATTGCGACAATGACGACTTGATTGTTGCCCAGCATAATATTATAGACAAATTAAAAACATTGTGAATTTAAAAAGTTTATTGTTGTATGTACTGCGCTGCTATTGCTAATAACGGTGTATTTACTCAAAATATATTTTAAAATGGTGGTTTATAATTTTGTAATTGTAACAAAAGCAAATATATATCATAAAGCTAATTTTTATTTATACAATATAAAAATTAAACGCAGAATCACATACATACTTATTTTTAAGTTTTTTATTTATTTCCACTGTTATTGCTTTATTAGGTAAATTTTTAAAAAGATAACTAAATAATTATAACATGCCAATGAACTTTTTGTATGTGTGAGTAAAATTAGAATATATACAGAATAAACGCCAATGACACACACATTCAAACTATTTTCATGGTGGTTTTCGCGGCACTAAGCGTCGTTGAACTTAATTTCTTTTGAATAATATAGATCAAGTGATAATAGTTATTTATTATTATTTTGAAGTTAAGGTAATAATTATTGACGTTTGTAGAAATATTTTCAATCAATAATCAAGAGTGCCTTTAAATTTTCTGAGAATATTGAAATTGTGATGGCGTGTGGATGACGGCTGTGGGTGAACCCTACTCGTATCTAAACACAACTTTGGTCGTTTAATATTTAGGCGTTGTGTGCTTATAATTAATTTTCCTGAACCTGTGTGATTTTCTCTTTGTAAAATAGTGAATAAGTCATTTTTAGATGTGAAAAGTGTTCCGTAAAAATGAAAATTAAGTTTTCGATTCTATAACTCAGCTACTCTATGTAGGAGAACGTATCTTATATTTCGCTATTGTGCACAATATGGCAATTGTAACAAAGACCTTTTAACATGACTAGATAGATTGTTATGTATAGTTTTTTATTAAATTAATGGTTAAACACAAAATAAAGGATTGCATTTTTGCGAAAAATAATTTGACTAACCTATTTGAATGAATGAATAACTTTATTTCGATTTTTTTGTTTCAGTGTTGGGACCTAGATTATTTCTGAGTGTCTGAAGTCGTTTATTGTTTATTGACATTGCGTTTACATTTTTTATATTGACATAGCCATGGTGATATAGAAATAATTGGCAAATATTAATACCGACATTTTCGAACTAACATTGATAGATTACGTCAGTGATCAGCGGTCGAATGAGTTATTGTTGGGATACAAAATGGAGGAATCTGAGGACAACATGAGCTCAGAAGACATAAGGTATGATGTTAGTCCTTTGACAACCCGAGTGAAACCAAAAAAACGATCATTAGTTGAACGCGAATTAGAAACTAATTTAACGGCGAGAGTAACTTCCCCTATAACAAATTCTGATTTAAGCAGCACCAGTCGTTATGGCAGAGCTCGCAGGATTAAAACTGATAGTGAATTTTGCGATAATGAGAAAGCGGCAACTAAAAATACTAAATCTCCGAACCCTAAGCTGGAGAAATCGCCTAATACTATACAGTCCCCTGTATATAAAATGCACGCTTCTAATTCTCCAATCAGAGTTGAAACACCAAAACATTCAGAAAACTCCTTGGATAATACAATAGAGAGTATTTATACTGAAAACATCTCTCTGAGTCGTTTTGGTTCTGAAGAAAAGAAATGTAAATCATCAACAAAGAAGTATCCTAAAGTATACATACGGAAAGACCTTATACAAACTAAAGATAAAGACTCTGATGATACTGTTGTTCTGATAAAAAATATGTTTTCTCCGAGTAATAGTAAAAAAACATCCAATTATTTAAAAAGCTTAGATGATTCTGAGAAGTATAATACACACACCACAAAAAAAGTATCAAATGGACATTTAAATTCTGTTGTAAAAACATTAGATTTTGGAGGAAATAAGAAAAAAAAGAATGTTGAGTTAAAGATGGGTTTCTCTAAAAGTGAATTGTTTGAAATGGAAGCCAAGAGTGAGTATCAAGTTGGTGACTTGGCTTGGGCGAGGATGGGGACATATCCTTTTTGGCCATGTATTGTAACTAGAGATCCATTGAGCGAAATGTTTATTAAGAAAAAGTGTAAGTATTTCTTTTTTAAGACTATTTTATTTATTAAAATTATGTAGTATATATCATAATTCTTTAAAAAACATAAATCTGGTAAAAGAAAAGATTTTAAAAATAAATATTTTGTCATATAACATGATAGGTTGTATTATTAAAATTAGAGTAAGAATTAAAATTTTAAAATACATGTAAATTAAAAATAATGCATTACTGTCATTTAAAATTATAATTCCCTAAAGGTCTTTCATCATTGTTCTTTTATATTTCAAAACAATTCTTGGACTTGCAATAATAATATTTAAAATAAATAATAATGTCCTTCAGTCCGATTTTGTACACGGTGGCTAATCTCAAGAGAGTTTAGCCAACTACGCAGGCATTATAGTGTAAAAGTGTGTGTGCAAACACATGTCCACTCTCTATTCCCTAACTCTCATAATCCAATGGGACGGCAATCCGACACGACTGGAAAGATTTCAGGCGCAGGAACAACGGCTTTACGTGCTTTCCCAGGGCATGGAAGTGTACACACTTCGAACTTTCAGACTCCGGGCTGCCATTTTCTGACAGAAAACCCAAAAACTTTTTGGTGGCCCGACCTGGGAATTGAACCCAGGTCTGCGGCCTTATATCAAGCCACTAGACCAACGAGGCTATATTTTATTTTTATATATATATATATAAAAATAAAATGATACTATAAAAAAAGTTTGTATGCTATTTCAGTGTTTGGACGTATTGAGCGAGATGTCTTACATGTGACATTCTTTGGTGACAACGGGCGCCGCGGCTGGATCGTGGATAGCATGTTGAGGAAGTTCCTTGGCCAGCTCGAGTTTGAATCAGCACGCATAAATTTCACACCTGAGGTTTATTTTTTTTAAAAACAGTAACATTTACCCATGTTTATACTAGTGTCCTTTTTAAACTATTTCAGGGTCCATTTTAGTTACTGCATTATACAATTTTCGCAATTAATCACACCTTTATTTACCAAGAATGCAAATAAAAATGTCAGAACTAAATGCATGCATTTTAAAAATAAAGTTGAAAGCTAAGATTCTGATGTTATTTATTGTCAAACGCTTCGAATATTTTTTTTTGAAGATTTAATTTTGTATAATTATTACCACAATTTTGTATATAAATATTGAAGATATATGTATAAATAGATTGCAAAAAATAATAAAATAATAAAGTTATCAAGTTATACTAGTATTGTAATTTTATGTTTAATAGTTTATGTAACTTTTTTATTCAGGCTAAAAAGAAGGATCCCAGACTATACTCTGCTTTCTTCATATCAGATAAAAAAATATCATCGTGGCAAGTTTCGGTCAAGGAAGCAGAGTCACTGTTAAGAGAACCAAAAAGATTAAGAATCGACATCCTAAATGATATGCTTGAAAAATCTCGAGTAGTCAAAGGTACTCCGAAACAAGAAAAAAGTAAGAAAATTACCAGGACAAATAGTGATGTCTCCTTAAGTGAAAGTTTATACGATACACTATTTTCTGAAGATGATTCTAAAACAAATGATTCAGAAAGATCAAGAAGTAAAAGCAGAAATAGATCCTTAAATGTGTCAGAGGTTGTAACTGCTTGCCTTGACAATATGGCCGCAAAAACAGGCATAACTAAAATCCAAAGGCAATCACACATGGATAGATGGCTGCAGAAAGCTAAGTCAAAAACCCCTGAAAAAACTCTTCTCAAATCTCACAGTAGTAAATCGATCAGTGCCAAAACGAAAAAAAAGCTACCTCGAGAATCGCAATCCAAAATGGTTCGACGCTTTAGAAAATCCAGCCTTGAATCTCAATCTGAAATTGAAAATAAATTAGCATCAAATCAAAATGAACATGATTATAGTCAAAATTGTTGCAAACGTAATAGTCCTGTAATGTTAGATGATGTCGAAATCGAATATGAGAATGCGGAAATATTTACAACAGATTCAGTTGGGCCTGGTTCCGGCATAGGTATTATTTCTAAAGTTGAAACTCTTTGTCATAAGGACTCTATGGATAAAAATGAAGATGATATGATAATGGCAGTTGTTAATGATGGAATTATTGTTCCTAAAGCGAATGTTGAAAATGAAATTTGTAATCAAATCAATGAACAATCAGATAGTATAAGTGATTTATCCAGTGATGTACAAATAGATTCAACATCTGAAGAAAAACTCGAAAATTCCAAAACAAAAAAAGACTCTGAAGTAGAAAAACAAAGTCAAACTGAAGCCGTAAATACTGAAATGATAGAAAATATGGAAATTGATGATGACACTAATAATGGTATAAATGAAAGTTCATTAGAAAGTGCAATTATTAATAATAAGGAATTAGTAATAGAAGTTATGTGTGGTGAACCAAGTAATAATGTTTTAAGTACAGATGGGGGTGAAGAATGCATGGAAGTGAGTGACTTGAATGCAGATATTGAATCAAATAATATGAATGAAATACTTAATAATGAATTAAAATTAATTAATACCTTTTGTATTTCTTCAAGTGTCAACGACCCCAATGTAATCAATGAAGAAAGCAGTGCGAATGTAAATATTTTACAACAAAAATGTCTAAATAAAAAACTAGAGAAGGAACAAGATGAAAAGAAAAATCCGAAAAAAGAACTATCGAAAGTGTTTAAAGTTATAGATTCGAAAAAAGATAAAATTAATGTAGAAAGTGCAAGTGACAATTGTGTGAAAATCTCAAAATTAGACAATATATGTGTAAATGTTGACAATAATGTTGCCCATGGGAAGATTGAAGAAATATGTATTCAAGAAGGTGTAAATAATAAGGAAAGATCTAATGATATAGTTAAAGCAGCTGAAGAAAGTAAATTAGTTATGTTAGAATTAAAAAACCAAATAGGTAACGATAAAGAAATAATAGAAAATGGCCTGGGTGATGACGAACATGCTCTATCAGATAATGAAGAGGATGTAGGACCTTCTGCTCCAAAATTCAAAACTATAATAAAATATAAATTATCTCTTAACAAGTCTGCTGAGAAAATTAGTGACCAGATTTCAAATAGATCTGACATATATGAAAAAAAAGCTGAAAATTCGGATGTAGTCAAAACATCATCACCTAGTGAAAATAAAGCAGAAAATGTTCACTATAAAAACTGTTTAATCTCTGATAATAATATTATAAGTTTAGATTCTGTTAGTAGTTTAGAACTAGTAACATTAGACGGTACAATTATAACACAAAATGGTTTTATTGACCATGATAATTTTCAAACTGTGGAAAATGTGAATCTTGTTTCTAGCGCAGATCCAGAAACAAATAACGGTACAGAGATTAATTCAAATAATCACAATGATGAAATGGATTTTCAAGTTAGAGAAAAAAATATAGATAATATGGATATTTCTAATTATGTGATACAGCCGTTACAAACGGAAAGCGATTCTATTACATGGAATGGATACCACGAGACTAATAAAATTATAGAAAACATTGATATAGCCAAAACATCTGAACAAAACCAAAGTGATGTTAAAAAAAATACCCATAATGAAGACGATTTTTTTATTGAAAGCAATTTTATAGATGATAATGAAGAGATATCACCATATGAGTTAGGATTGAATACTTGTAATATATCTGTTTCTAAAAATTTAATTGAAACAGACAATACAGATGTTTATGACAAAACTGAACTAGAAACAGATGAAAAGGAACCGGATAATACGTTGGAAAAGCCAGAGGACAGTGATGTTTCACTAGGTAAAAAAAAACAACGCTTGAAAGATAAACCAGATAATAAAACCAAATTTGAAGAACCAGACTTTTTAAAGTATTTAGAGCTTAGACAAGATGCAGTGATGGACGAACATCCAGAACTTTCCCTAGAAGATATCACCAAATATTTGTACAACACATGGCTCTATGAAGAGAATTTGAAAACTGACACAAAGAAAGCAGATGACATGGATCAAGCAAATTTAGTTAAAGGTCTAAATCAAGACAAGATCCTACTAAAGAAGATTCGTAAGAAAACAAAAGTCGACAAAGAACCAAACTATGACAAAGAAGCAAATGTCCAAAAAGAAAAATCTAAACGAAGAATTATACGACCATATTATAAAGAAGATTTTTCGGATGGAGAAGATGAAGTGGAATATTTTGACATCTTTAAAGTAAAACAAAAAGCACCGAAGCAGATTGACAATTTAAATGAACCAGTTATAAACGAAAACTACCAAAATGATTTTGCAACCAGTGAATATGAGGAAGAAATGGGGCAAAATGAAATAGATCAAGTTGAAGAATATTTTAGACAACTAACTGCCCCCAAACCTAATTTATTTAAAGGCTTAATAAGAGAAAAAGTTTGTGAAATCTGCGAAAGAGTTGGCAATCTTGTGAAATGTAAAGGATGTCATTCTATGTTTCACACTGATTGTGATAAAAAACAAACCGAAATCATCGAAGTATCTGCACCTACTAAAGGGGGAAGAAAAAAGAAGAAAAAAAGAGGAAGGAAGGCAAAAGAAGATATAAACAGTCTAGATTCTGAAAGTCAGAGTGACGATAAATCTCAAGATGCAAACGTTTCCGATGAAATCCAAAATACGTCCATCGATGAAGAAGAATCTCACATAGTAGCTGACGCCGACATTTTCGAAGCCCAGCTTTCTGCGAAAATGAAAGAAATCCTTGAAACGCCAGATGAATTGGATTATGATTCGTATTCGAACGATGAAAACGATTGGAATGACATTGATGTTGGCGAATGTAAAATTGTAGACATAAAGCCGCGTCGAAAAGATCAAGAAGAAAATATTGATTATTCAGATTTTAAATGCTATAACTGTTTAAAATACGATAAACCAATTTGTTTTGTTTGTAAATCATCCATCTCCCCTAAAGATAAAGCAGAACATAGACAGCGGTGTCAAGTAGCGCACTGTCAAAAGTACTATCATCTAGAATGCTTGGACCATTGGCCCCAAACACAATTCAACGCGGGCGAACTTTCTAGAACGAATAAAAGTAATGAATTCTGCGAGGCATTGTCGTGTCCAAGGCATGTGTGTCATACATGTGTTTGTGATGACCCTAGAGGGTGCAAAACGAGGTTTAGTGGGGATAAGCTAGCTAGATGCATCAGATGTCCTGCTACATACCATACATTCACCAAATGTCTTCCAGCGGGCACACAGATTTTGACTGGCTCGCACATTATTTGTCCCAGACATTATGAGCATAGGTGAGAATAATTTTTTGTTATGTTTAATTTTTCACTATATTTTAAGTGTGTCATTAGTAGAATAATTTTAAAATGGAAGGTAGTGTATACAAATATAACTCGTTCTAACACAATCGAAAAGTTATCTAAAAGGTATATTAAAGTGATATATATATATATATATATATATATATATATATATATATATATATATATATATATATATCATATTATTTTTACAAGCTCAATGGTTTATGTTAAATAATATTTAAGAAGCTCATATTTATACTTAAAAAAATGTTGTTAAGAAATTAAAAAAAAATGATCATATTATAATATTACAGGCCCGGTAAAGTTCCATGTCACGTGAATACTGGCTGGTGTTTCATATGTGCTTTGGGTGGTTCATTGATATGCTGCGAGTACTGCCCCACATCCTTCCATGCTGAGTGCCTTAATATTAAACCACCGGAAGGTAAGTCTGCATTATATACTAAGACAATTTACTATTAGCATTATATATTGCCAATTTCATTAAAATATTATTTCTCTAACTTTAAATAACCGCTCAAATTAATTAAAGAAAAGTAGTATATTATGTAGTATATCAGTTGTCTGGTTTCCATAATACAAGCTCGCTTAATTTGGGATCAGATGGCCGTGTGTGAATAATATCCCAGGATATTATTATTATTATTAATATAATATAAAAGATGCTTAATGGGTGATTTGTTATGCAATGTGTCTTCTGCCTTCAAATGTAAAATCAGTTATGACAGAAAGAGCAAAAACAGTTTATAACTAACCAGCCACTTAGCAATGTTTGTAATTAAGAGAGTGAAACATATTAAGTGTTTGTTTCCTTGTTGTTGTAAAAAAAAAAAACTTAAAAGTAAATGTACATTTCATAGGTGGTTATATGTGTGAAGATTGTGAGACTGGACGTTTGCCGTTGTATGGTGAAATGGTGTGGGTGAAATTAGGACACTATAGGTGAGTCTATTATTTATTTTATTTAAGACTATTGTATGTGCCTTTATTGAAATCATAGTTTCTCAAATTCAGGCATTATTTTTATTTCTTTAAATTTAAAGGATTGTAAGAAATATTAATCGTTCCTTACATTGCTGAATGCCAACAAACCTTGGGACTTATTCTATATAATCTATGGTTATTATTTTCTATTCTTAAAATAATCTATTGTTATTATTATATAATCGAATCTCTCTTGCAGATGGTGGCCGGGTATAATTCTACACCCATCAGAAATACCACATAATATATTAGCAGTTAAGCATTCCCAAGGAGAGTTTGTGGTACGTTTCTTTGGTCAGTATGACCACTATTGGGTGAATAGGGGACGCGTGTTTCCCTTTCAAGAAGGTGAGGATATATATGTGTAATAACCTTTTTTTTAATTTTTTGTTTAAAGTTTCCAGTTTAGCTAAATTTAGTTCCATTCTAATTCATTTAGTTTTATTTAATTAGCTAAAAATGTTTTTCTATGTAACATTTTTGTTGTAAAAAATTTCTTCTATTTTAAATTAATTTTAATAATGATTGATCTTATCATCTTCTTTTTGTAACTATGTCATTATTCCGTTAAGTATATTATGTGCGATGTTAATCTAATGTTTTTTTTTAGGCGACTCTGGTAAAGTGTCTAGTCAGAAGTCCAAAATAGACGCAGCTTTCACAATGGCGATGGAACACGCGCAAAGGGCCTGTGAAATACTTAAAAGTAAGATATAAATTGATTTTAAACAATATAAAGACAATATATAGAGTCGTCTTTTTCTTTGTTTCTATTTTTTCTATTTTTTAAAATTATTGTTGACTCAAAAGTTTCTGGCCATTTTATATATGTTTTTAAAAAAAAAACTACAGTCATGTTTTATTATTATTTTATTTTATATTCATATAACTGTGTTTGCATTTTAAGTTATATTTGTAAATTTATCTTTAAAATATTTATTTTCGTTGATAATGTATCTACATCAAATCTTATATTTATGTAAATAATCTTCAATATTTCAAGAGATATTTAATGCTTTGTGAAGATGTTTTTTAATTGTATATGTAATAAAAATGATACTGTCTAGTGTTGCCTTACTATTGTTATAAATGCGAATGCGTACAATTTCTTAATGCTATTTGAACGTTGTTTCCAGCTAGTCGGATTATAATGAAATATGCCATTCCAACCCGTATCATTCCACTATCATTCCAATGATAGAAGTCCATTGTCCTCTTTAACAGGATACACTGTATTTATATTAATTTATTTTAAGTATAATTAATACAAATAAAAACATATTTTAGTTATAGTTATCAGAGCAACAAAATCCTTAGTCAGCCACTGTTCACTGTTACCCTAAAATCAGATATACAAAGGTATGAATAAAGTATAAGGGTCTAATGGAATTTTTGCTCAGCGAGCGTACACACATATATCCATAGTAGCGCATTCTGCAGGTTGAACCAAGAACGTTGTTAAAATATTTTTTTGTCGCTTACTTGTCTATAATTATTTTTGGAAAATTGTTATTGTTAGAGATGGAATGACGTATCATAAACAAAATGGCTACATTTTAATTGATTTCATAATTTATAATAATATTTTTATTTCTAGCCGCATCAACCAATGATGAGGAATCGATTGACATTGCGTCGTCCCTGCTGCCGCCTCACTACGTGAAGCTGCGCGTGAACAAGCCGTGCGGGTCGCTGTGTGGGAGGAAGATAGATATAGAGGAGAGCTCGCTCACTCAGTGCGACTGCGACCCCGCCGACGTGGACCCGTGCGGGCCCTACACGCAGTGTCTCAATAGGTACATATCGTCTATATACATTCTCGCTTAATGAAAGAAATCAGTACCTGCTTATGTTGTTTGCCATAGAATAACTTATAATTTTATTATTTAATATTGAAGTCGAGATGGCCCAGTGGTAATAACGCGTGAATGTTAACCGATGAACGTGGGTTCAAACCCGGGCAAGCACCTTTGAATTTTCATGTGCTTAATTTGTTATTATAATTCATCTCGTGACGGTGAAGGTAAACATCGCGAGGAAACCTACATGTGTCTAATTTCATCGAAATTCTACTAGATGTGTATTCCACCATTGGATCAGCGTGGTGGGATAAGCTCCAAACCTTCTCCTCAAAAAGGGCTCATCTGGCCTTAGCCCAGCAGTGGGGACATTTACAGGCTGTTACTTTATTATTTAATATTGACTAAAAAAATAATAAGACAGGAGTCGTCGAACGTCCTGTATTATACGTTAACACACACGTACTATAGTGCTAAGACAAATGTGACGTCATGACGATCGAAGTCTTGCCCTTGTTTCGGTCTGGATTGTACGATAAGGAACTTCATTTTTTTTTATTATTAATCCACTAATAATAAATGATGTGTGCATACTACCAAAATAGTTGGTTAATATCATGCTAGGATACTCACAAGGACACACACACATACCCACATGAAGAAACCACTAAGATAATTCGTTATAGAACACAGTACATATGTATTTTTGTGTTACAGAATGTTATTGACCGAGTGTGGACCGACGTGTCGCGCAGGGGATCGTTGCAATAACAGAGCGTTCGAGAAACGTCTGTATCCCAAGATGACACCCTACCGGACACCCCACAGGGGCTGGGGGCTGAAGACTCTGGTCGACGTTAAAGCCGGTATTGGATATAATTGATTGACGTAGAGTAGTAGTAGACATGTTATAATTTGAAATCAGTGTTTTATTTTTTGCGCAACTTAATCTTAAATTTTAATCAATTAAATTTCGGACTGCTTAATTTCTTAGACAGACATAATAAAATAATGACATACAATTTAAAAAAAAAACAACAACAAATGTTTTAATGAAAATATAATCTATGAATACAACTTCGATTAATAGCTATTTAAACTTTTTTTATATTAGGCATTGGACGTGTGAACATTACTTGTTTGTGTTTGTTGTAATTCTAATTCGCTATATATCATCATACATCTCAGATCTTATGGTTGGGTTATGGTGGTCTATGGTTGAAACTGACCACTCACCATCATGAAATTAATTGTAACTATACCATACACTAATTATTTATAATTGTATCTAAAATAAAAATATCGCTGTTTCTTTTAAGGTCAATTCGTTATCGAGTACGTTGGCGAGCTGATAGATGAAGATGAATTCCAGCGGCGCATGCGCAGGAAACACGAGGTCCGAGACGAGAACTTTTATTTCTTAACATTGGACAAGGAGAGGATGATAGATGCCGGTCCGAAAGGGAACTTTGCAAGGTTAGTGACCTTTGAGTTGAAAGATTGCTTGATTTGTGTTATACTTAAAACCAATGTAAATGTCTCGTAAGTGCTTAAGTATCTTTTAATTCGGAAAAATACCTTTTTTTTACTGGGGTTAGTGTCATTCCAACCAGTGTCAGATTATATTAGAATGTTTTTTTTTTTTGAGTAATGAAGGTTTATTCCGAACCGTAAAATTAGCTATGTTTATCTGTTATGAAAATGTACCCGATCTATCCCCAGACAATTAATGTCATGATAGAGAGAGATAGAGTATTTATTGAATACAAACTTTATAAAAAAAATACTTCTAGGCTGTATACGAGATTTACGTTTGCCTGTTAGTAATTTAGATGTTTTTCTATTTTCAAACACTAGATGTCGTCTTTTGTTTCTCGTATCAAATTGTTTGATTGGCATGCCTCTGTTATTAAGTGTAATGTGTTTGTAGTAAATTGTTCAATCTAAACTAGAGAAATCTTGTTTTGTTAGTACTTTATGACCTCTAATAGTATGCATTTGTAATTGTGAACTCAACATTTTCCTTTAAGAATAGCTCCCGTGGCTGATCTTCAATCGTTCAGGAGAACACCATCACATACTGTTTATAATTTAAAAAAATTATATACAATATATATGTATATATACATCTTATGTAATTACAGGCACGAGGGACATAACATCTTAGTTCCCAAGATGGGTGGTGCATTGGTGAAGTAAGAGATGGTTAACGTTTCTTACAATGCCAATGTCTATGGGCGTTGGTGACCACTTACCATCAGGTGGCCCATATGCTCGTCCGCCTACCTATACTATAAAAAAAACAAACAAATGTTGATATATCTGTTAAATTAATAATATAACTTCCATACCATATGATAACCATGAACATTGGCACATAAGTATATTTTATATTGGTGAAGGTTTTTATACCGAATTGTTGTTGTAACTCGCCGCTAGATGGCGCTGCCGAACGTCAGCTCGTATACCGTTGAAACGATAGCGATGACAATTGGTATATATGCACAGAACAACGTCTGCCGGTTTTTACTAGTAAGCTATAAATTGACTTCATGAATGTCGTATAATCGCTGAGATATAATTTGTTTTAGGTTCATGAACCATTCCTGTGAGCCCAACTGTGAGACGCAGAAATGGACGGTGTTGGGTGATATACGTGTCGGTCTGTTTGCGCTTTACGATATACCTGCTGTGAGTATTGTTATTTAGATATCTACTGTTATATCTTTAGAGACCCAGAGTATAATAAAATCTTTTTTATTTCCAGAATAGTGAACTAACATTCAACTACAATTTAGAATCGGCCGGTATCGAGAAGAAGAGATGTATGTGTGGTGCGAAGCGCTGTTCGGGATATATAGGAGCTAAGCCAAAACAGGTATAAATACATGTTATAAAAACTCCAATTAATTATAGCTTTTAATCGTGATAATAAAATGTGATATGCTTTGTGTTGTACTTGTAAGAAATAACAGTTCCACACAACAGATTAAAAAGGAATTTTGCGCAAATTTGTTGCGTGTGATAATACAATCTATAGTCTCTTCCAATCGAAGGAGTACAGATAAACAAACCATAGATTTATATATTTCATTAAATTTGTTATTATATTTGAATTAAACGCACACGCACACACACGTACACGTGCACACGCGCGCACGCACATACAAACAGACACACGCACAGACTCAGTCATTAGATTCTCATCTCTTAATAGTTTTAATTTACTTAATCTCGTGTTAGTTAGTAATTCAATATATGTTTAAACTAATTGTTTTAATCTAATTGTTTAAGAACGAGCCGGTTGGCGTGTTTGGTAGATACTTGCCTTTCACGCCGAAGGTTGTGGGTTCGATTCCCACCCAGGACAGACATTTGTGTGCAGGAACATGTCTGTTTGTCCTGAGTCTGGGTGTAATTATCTATATAAGTATATATTTACAAAAGAAAAGTAGTATATGTAGTATATCAGTTGTCTGGTTTCCATAGCACAAGCTTTGTACAAGCTTAATTTGGGATCACTTGGCCGATAATGTCCCAGGATATTATTATTATTATTATAATTGTGTAATCCTATTTTGGTTTTAGTTAATTGTTGGATTACCAAATAATAAATAAATAAATTATGCACTTCAAACAGTTCTTAATTCAAATATAATTATTTATAATAAAACAGTATTCCACTTAATAACTTTTAGCCAAATGAATTTTACTTCCAAATTACTGATAGTAACCCGCCGATATTCAAAGCTAATTTATAATGAACTAGTTATTACTGTTTAAAAAACGATTCAATTTCCTTCCTTGGACTTCAAGCTTGCACATTTATCAAAATCGGTTCAGTGGCTCAGCCATGAAATCGTAACAGTTCTTTCGCATTTATAATATTAGTTTGCCTACCATACTGGTGGTAGGGCTTTGTGCAAGCTCGTCTGGGTAGGTACCACCCACTCATCAGATATTCTACCGCAAAACAGCAGTACTTGATATTGTTGTGTTCCGGTTTGAAGGGTGAGTAAGTTAGTGTAATTACAGGCACAAGGGACATAAAATCTTAGTTCCCAAGGTTGGTGGCGCATCGGCTATGTAAGCGATGGTTGACATTGCTTACAATGCCAATGTCTGTAGGCGTTGGTGAGCACTTATCATCAGGTGGCGCATATGCTCGTCCGCCTTCCTATTATAGAAAAAATAAATAAAAATCAATGTCTCAATTAGTCACGTCAATGTATGTTATTTGTCTTTACTCCTTCTGTGATTGGAATAGGCTTATAGGCTATGTATCTATATACTAAATTTTATTTATTTTAGTATTTAACAATTTATTTTATATCGTACAAACGCGTTTTTTAGATTGGTTTCATTACGAGTATTACTTATATTTATACAATTACTTATTATTAAATAACATCTTACAGTTACAGTATAACTATAGGAATTAAAATGTTAAGTATATAGAAAAGATTTTTAATAATCTGTAATAAAAAAAAATATTATTTCAAATAGGTAGGTGGACTGGGAAATGGATGGTTAGTGATTACCACCGCTCATAGACATTGGCAATAATAAATAATAACCATCCATTGGAAATCATAAACAAACAAACACCCATTGGAAACTAAGATGATCCTTGTGCAGCAACGTAAAATAAAATTGATACCAATAAAACTGACTAATTTTCTTTGCAGGATGATCAACCAAAGAAAAGTAAAATAACAACGAAGCGTACGTACAAAAGGCGTAAACAGATAGAGGACTCGCCATCGACCAGCCGGACGAAACCAAAAAACAGAGTCGGCAGACCGAATAAGCCGAGAGAATTGACAGAAATAGAAAAAGACCTGCTGATAATAAAGAACGCTACGAGCGGCATATCTAGCGACTCAGAATGCAGCGGGAGGCTCAGCAGTATTGATAGTTCAAGAGATGCCAAAGCTTTGAAGAGGAAACGAATAAATGTGTCGACGGAGGATGTACCTTCATCCCCGAGTACGAAACGGATGAAGAGTGAACTGAAATCAAGCGAATTAGACTGAGTTTTGTTCTAAATCATGTTAATAGTTTCGTTTGTACGTTGAGAATTATGGATTTTATTTACTTGTAAATAATTAGTTAACGCTTTACATATCAGCTGCTATGAATAAATATGTATTCGAATATATGGTCGTGTTGTTTTCATTTAGAACGCCAGACTTGCCAGATTTTAGGCTGAAAGTTTTTTGTTTAAGTTCATTGTAATATGATAAAAGACATAGCCTATATCAATCATAAGGGAAGTAAAGACAAATAAACAAGCTTAACATCGAATTGACGCGATATAATTGGTAGAGATTTTTGATATAGACTAGGGATTCGTGAAAAAATGGCGTTACGAATGTCAGCGAAGCTGCGGAAACATTGTGAGTAAAATAGAAGAGGATATACGAGTTAAGGGAAAACAGTATTGTATATATTGTATAGATCGCTAGTTCCGCGATAGCTTCGCCGATGGTGACTCGCTTTTGTTGATTATTTTTTAAATCGATAAATTACACCTCAAGAGTGTCGAGCGGAATATATGATGCGCGTAGCGGCGAAGCCGGGTCTCGAAATTGTTACTTAAAACTTACAGGGAATGTCCGCGACATAAAAACCAACCTTACGTGCTTTAAAGTAATCTGTTATCTACAATCTGATTTACCGATATTTTATATTGTTGCATAGATTAAAAATATAATGTTGAACCCTATAGAGGTAGATCTTGATCATGTTGTTTACTGCTGCTCGTCTGGGTAGGTACCACCCACTCATCAGATATAATGCAAAACAGCAATACTTGGTATTGTTGTGTTCCGGTTTCAAGGGTGAGTGACCCAGTGTAATTACAGGCACAAGGGACATAATATCTTAGTTCCCAAGGTTAGTGGCGCATTGCTGATGTAAGCGATGGTTAACATTTCTTACAATGCCAATATCTAAGGGCGTTTGGTAACCACTTACCATCAGGTGGCCATATGCTCGTCCGCCTTCCTATTCTATAAAAAAAAAAAAAGTTAAAATAAAAAAAGGTTGGTGGCGCATTGGCGATATAAGCGATAGTTAACATTTCTTACAATGCCAATGTATATGGGCGTCATATGCTCGTCCGCCCACCAATTCCATATAAAAAAAGTTGGTCTTGCGTGAATATGAAAAATAAAAGTTAATCTGGTCCTTAACTTGTTACTTATCGGTCTGAATACATTATGACTCAAAACAACTTACCAATATACTTAAATATCCATTAAATAAAAATACTTCTCATGTTTCTAGGTACGCGAGTCGAACTCTCGAATTAAATTATCATAACTGATATATTCACGGACTGTTGTTTGCTTATTTAAATAAACGTATATACTTACAATGTATTCAGTTTATATTATTAAAGTGAATATTATATAACGTATATTAAAGTAAATAATTTATTGTATACAGACGTTAATCTTAACCGAAGAAAGCTTATTCTAATTCGAGTAAGCATTAACGAGATTTGATGTGCTTTATTATGCAGGTATAATTTTTATACCGTGTTAAAACAATAAGGATACTTGCATATGTACAAAAGTGCGAGGAATATGTGCAATTATTAAAAAGTACAAAATTGTCTATGATTCCTTTTTTCTGACATTTCCTAAAATAATCTTTGATTGATAACTGTCACAATTAACACGTAAATAGTGGATATTTAAATAAACAAGACAAAATACATAGGTATAGTGATTATATTATTTATATTATGGTTCAGAAAAATAAACCCTGGAGAAGGGTCGTGTAATTTAAGACCTTAAAAGATGATGAGACTTCTATAAATAAAATCAAAATATTATATTCATTCAATTAGTATCGTATTCCACCATCTTACAGTATTCATTTAAATGTGAAACACCACCGAGAAATTAGATTAGTAGTTACTCATTTATATAATATGACAAATAAACCCCGCTAAGGCCGATTCTTTCCAGGCCCGGGTGTTTTCTTTCCCGAACCGGTGGTAGTTTTTAATTTGAAAATCAATCAGTAAGTGTAATGTTTCTATAATATTATAGTTATAATAATAATATCCTGGGACATTATTCACACACGGCCATCTGATCCCAAACTAAGTAGACCTTGTACTATGGAAACCAGACAACTGTTATACTACATATACTATTTTTCCTTTGTAACTACATACTTATATAGATATATAAGTATATGTATATACTGGTGGTAGAGCTTTGTGCAAGCTCGTCTGAGTAGGTACCACCCACTCATCAGATATTCTACCGCAAAAGAGCAGTACTTATTATTGTTGTGTTCCGGTTTGAAGGGTGAGTGAGCCAGTGTAATTACAGGCACAAGGGACATAAAATCTTAGTTCGCAAGGTTGGTGGCGCATTGGTGATGTAAGCAATGGTTAACATTTCTTACAATGCCAATGTCTAAGGGCGTTTGGTGACCACTTACCATCAGGTGGCCCATATGCTCGTCCGCCTTCCTATTCTATAAAAAAAAAAAAGATAATTACACCCAGACTCAGGACAAACAGACATATTCTTGCACACAAGTCCTGGGTGGTAATCAAACCCACAACTGCAGGCTGCGGCGTGAAAGGAAAGTATCTATCAACCACGCCAACCAAATGATGACGCCAATGCCCAAAAAAACTAATATATTTCAAAAGGTTTTAATATGGCTGACATATATCATTTTCTTTCCACGATTATTAATTTAATTTGAGTGTCATGTTAGCATTATAATTGTATTGTTGTAAATGCCTGTCATCACACTGTATTAGCCGACTATTGTATATCGTAATGTTTTTGTTGTTAATTTTGTAATTTCATACGATGGTGTTTCTTATATGAATAAATAAAATAAATAAATTACAAGAAAGCCTTTAATTAAATCAAAACGTCGGAAGTGTGATATCGATTGGAGATATTTGGAGGTAATGAAAGGTTTCAAAGACACCGCTATAATGACCCCGAATTATTCGCAGATATTAATCTCACCTCTCGTGAATTTCTCTGAATTCACATTGAAATATTTTTTCGGCTTCAGCTGGAAAATTTTGACATTCAAATGGATGTGATTTTATTCGTAACGATATTTCGTGATTTTTATAAAAACAAACTTGTATATTAAATCATCCTTTTCTTTTATAATCATTAATTGAAACATAACAATCTAAAAACAATTGAAATCTGTAATACAAAATATGGTAAAAAAATAGAGTTTGCTTGTTTGAATGTGCAATCAAAACAATTTTAAAAATATGTTTGTTTTAGACAGCTCGTTTAAACCTTTATCAATACAGCTTTATTGACTTAGTTCCCACCCGCACTTTTGCCCGAGTGGTAAGTATCCTATGTTCTTTTCTATACTTCTGTTCCCCTACATACGTGTATGCAAAATTTCATGACGCTCGGTCGAATAGTTAAGAAGTGGAAGTGTAACAAACAAATAAATTCGCATTTATAATATTATTAAGGATATAATATCAAGCGACGAACAGCGACGAAGCACAGTCTAACGGCTGGAGCATTTAGTGCACTTATAATTGAAATTTTTATCTAATCAAACAGGCTAGAAACGCAAGGTCGACTTCAAGTACACATCAAATAAAACCTCAACAAAACATATTTCGTTTATCGTTAATAAAAAAAATATTCAGAATCAGATAGACGTAAAAATTTTATTAAATATTTATACAATGAAGCAATCATAATTTATTCAATAAAATTACGTATAAACATTTTGATTAAATTAACTGAATGATTGAGTTTTGTCTCATAAGCTATTGTGGCATAAAATTTTAAGATAAAGGAATCTGTTCGTTACGTATGTGTGAGAAGCCTTAAGATTTTCTTGGGGGCTTCTACGTTATTGTTAAGGTCCTGGCATTAAGCATAAAATGCTTATATAAAATACTCGATAATTATTAAATTATATTGTATGCACAGTGAAGTTAGCATATATATATTTGTATACTTACTAAGCTTTAATGCTATTTTGATAATTTAATATATTTTCGATTGCGTGCTGGGGATAAGAGCACACCTTTTTATACATATTTATATTTGTCCGCCAATATAAATAGGTAAAAAAGTAGCCTATGTCCTTCCTTGGGCTCCAAGTTTGCCTCATATAAAATTTCATCTAAATCAGTTCAGTGGTTTAACAGTAAAAGCCTAACAGACAAAGTTACTTTCGCCATAATATTAGAATAGACAGGATTAAATGTCATAATTAAATTATGAGAATTTTAAGCGTAAAACCACAAGGTATAACAAAGCGATGTATCATACGATTTTATATTACTTCTCTTATTAAAATGAAGTCTTATTAAATATAATTTCGCCGACGTTTTTGAGTTATATCAATTTCGCAATATAGTATCAAAATTACTTTTGTCTATATGAAAATTTCAATTGAAATGGTTACAATGTAAAGGTGGGTTTTCATTGAATTACTCAATTTTTTACAAAATAACTTTCGTTAGAATTTTGTTCATATCGAATTAAAATTGAAGATAACTAAGAAATCTTGAGTCACAAACTTAAAAACAAACAAATTGCCAATTATCCTTTCGTGAAGACTCGGTTTTACTTATATATTTCTTTATGTAGTTTTATGTGACTTCTAAATATATTTTTTTATTAAATTTAACTTATCGCAAGTTTTTATTTTTTGTATTTAAACCCTGCTCGTCTGCCGATAATTATTAGTAGGTACTATTATATTTTTTAAAAGTTTTATCGTCAAAGTTTTTAAACCACGGAGCCTAATCTGTATGTATCTTGTGTCTGTAATTACAGTGTCTCGTCAACCCAACCGAATACAGCAATATAAAGTATTGTTTGCCCAGAGGGAATAATTTGACTCATATTCTGATTTAGAAATATTACAAAACTTTTATAGAACAAATTAATTCGTAAACCTTAAAGTTTTATAAATTCTGTGTTTTGTATTTATCTAAAAAGTATGGATTCAATTCCCAGGTCGGGCCAATAAAAAGTTATTCGGTTTTTCTGTCAGAAAATTCTCAGTGGCAGCTCGGAGTTTGGAAGTTGGAAGTGTGTACACTCCCGTGCCTCGGAAAGCACGTAAAGCCGTTGGTCCTGCGCCTGAACTCTTTCCGGTCGTGTCGGATTGCCGTCCCATCGGATTATAAGAGTACACCTATGTTTGCCTACATACTTGTGAACTATAATATCTCCTGCGTAGTTGGCTATTCTCTCTTATGATTGGCCGCTGTGCCCGAAATCGGTCTGGAGGATATTATTATTATTATGTATATCGTATATAAACTGTGTATTTCATTTGAAAAATAGAGTAACTACTAAGTTTTTTGGCGGTTTTTCTCGGTAGAATCAACTTTCCGAAATGTGTGTTTTGATGAAGAAGTCTGAATTCGATAACGTCAAATGCAAACTTATTTATTTTGCAAATGAATACTGACATCTTATTTGTGATGCTGGCTGGTAATAAATACGCAGGCACATATAAAATAAAAATTAAAACAGATTAAAAATCAAATACACAGAAGGCACGGAAAACACGTGGGGATACAAAAACAATAAATAAAAAGTAAAAAATGTGTAGTACCTCTACATTCAATCTTGTTATTAATCCTGTACAGTAATGTCCCACTGCCGGGCTAAGGCCTCCTCTCACTTTTTGAGGTGAAGGTTTGGAGCTTATTCCATCACGCTGCTCCAATGCGGGTTGGTGGAATATACATGTGGCTGAATTTCAGTGAAATTAGACACATGCAGGTTTCCTTACGATGTTTTCCTTCACTGTCAAGCACGATATGAATTATAACCACAAATTAAGCACGTGAAAATTCAGTGGTGCTTGTCCGGGTTTGAACCCACGATCATCGGATAATATTCACACGTTCTTACCACTGGGCCATCTCGGCTTATTATTAATCCTGTAATGACGTCTAATTCATTATTGAACACGACTTTAACTTTAAAGATCATTTGATTTTGAATCATGCAAAAATAGGCTTTTGAATACTTAATTAAGATTATTTATGTTATTTGCAGCTTAGCTTATAAGTTATTTTATCGCCAAGAATAATATGTCCATTGTACCTTTTACATGGACATTCAATCATTTATAATATTAAAATAAAACACAATCACAAACAATTACTTTACATTACCTTTACACGCCCACATAGGCTTCTATACGCCCCTTGTTGGGTTTAAGTTTAACGTTCTTCGAAATAGATTTTTTTCTACAGGGGCTTAGTGAATAATTTCAGAATACATAATAGTCCGTATTTGCGCATTTATAATATTAGTATCAGTATATAAATAATGAATATCATCACCGAAAGTTTCGATTTCCGACGCGGGTGACGTTTTTCGTTTTTATTTATTATCTATTTCCCCAAGGAGAAATGAAGATATTTTGGAACCAAATACTAGAAATCACGTTTTTCTCAGATATGTTGTATGTTTTTCCCATGAGGCGATGCATTTTGATGAGTTCTTTTTATTAAATTTAGAATGTCCTGAGCAATCCGGTCACTACGGCCTCTTGAGAGACTAACCGATTGCGCAGGGCAGCAGGGAATAATATTATGGTACTAAAGTATGTAGGTAAAATAAAATGCACTTCCAGAGGGGCCGCAGAAGCGTTACAGTGACACGTTTCTGCAGCCTCACCTCCTCACGTAACCCAGTTCCCTGCTATGGGCCCGAGTACCTTTCTGAAGGTATCCACTACAAATACCCTTGGAGGTAGTGGTTTTTGTATAATTATTAAATTAGTAGCTAAAGTCTGGCCGTTTGAATTTTTTTAAAGCAATTATTCCATAAGACTCATTTAACACTTTAGAAGTTGGTGTCGTTGTAACGTCGTAGTAATGATGGATCTACTGCAAGCACATCGACATTTGAATAAAGTTTTTACTCAAATAAATAATTGAACTTATTTGGGACAAACAAACTTTCATGTTTATATATATAAATATGGCAAAAGAGGAATACTGTCATGAAAAAGGTCTAAAGTTGATATGCGAAATCGGGCAGACTATATTAAAAAAAATTTAAATACTCAAGGGCAGACTCAGACTTTTTTGCCCTTTGTCTATAATTTCATCTGCGCCTCTGAAATTTTAACTTAAGTAATTAAACCTTAGATATGACATACCGTGGAAATGGTATGTATATTATTGACAAATTCAGTTTTTTTTTTTTTATAGAATAGGAAGGTGGACGAGCATATGGGCCACCTGATGGTAAGTGGTCACCAAACGCCCTTAGACATTGGCATTGTAAGAAATGTCAACCATCGCTTATAGCCAATGCGCCACCAACCTTGGGAACTAAGATTTTATGTCCCTTGTGCCTGTAATTACTACTGGTGGTAGGGCTTTGTGCAAGCTCGTCTGGGTAGGTACCACCCACTCATCAGATATTCTACCGCAAAATAGCAATACTTGGTATTGTTGTGTTCCGGTTTGAAGGGTGAGTGAGCCAGTGTAATTACAGGCACAAGGGACATAAAATCTTAGTTCCCAAGGTTGGTGGCGCATTGGATATGTAAGCGATGGTTGACATTTCTTACAATGCTAATGTCTAAGAGCGTTGGTGACCACTTACCATCAGGTGGCCCATATGCTCGTCCGCCTTCCTATTCTATAAAAAAAAAAAAAAATTACACTGGCTCACTCACCCTTCAAACCGGAACACAACAATACCAAGTACTGCTGTTTTGCGGTAGAATATCTGATGAGTGGGTGGTACCTACCCAGACGAGCTTGCACAAAGCTCTACCACCAGTAAATAGAAACATCTTTTTCGTTCATATTGTAAATACATTTATTATTATTATTTGACTGCCTCGTTGGTCTAGTAGCTTGATGTAAGGCCGCATACCCGGAGGTCCTGGGTTCAATTAAAAGTTGAACCCCAATAAAAAGTTATTGGGGTTTTCTGTCAGAAAATTCTCAGTAGCAGCTTTTTTATTAAATGAAGTCGTCGCATTTCCACAATAAATTCTTATTCTGTAGAGTACTTTGTGATATTATGTCGCACACATAGATAAGTGAACGCAAAATCACTTTATGACGTATAGGAGTCTAGTAGCTCGGTACGTTTATATGAACGTAAATTCAGTTCTGATTGACGTATAAATGATGAGAGATTGGAAATTTCATTGTTTAATGTTAATTATACGATATATGCATGTAATAGAACTATGTTTGTATGTGTGTGTCGTCGAGACTGATAAGATAGATAACATAGTGTGGAAATACAACGTCAATCAGTATGTATATATATACACATATACATACATACTTACCGATTATCTTGGCTTTGTGCAATCCCGCCTGTATAGGTCACATATTTTACCGCCGAACACAATACTTGGTATTATTGTGTTCCGGTTTGCAGGGAGATTGAGCCAGTTTAGCCACAGGCATACTAACATCTCAGTTCCCGATGTGGTGACCATTTACCGTATGTTTTTTTATTGTTTTTTTTTTCTTTTTCCTGTAATATTGGGTCACTAGAATTGACATTGCATAGCCGATGAAAGTATAATGGTAGACTACAACTTAAGGTAAAAAAAGGTAAAGCAAGAGATGTTTCAGAGCTGCGAGTATCGTTTAATTTACATACACTTTGTGAAATCTTTACTACTATACAGCGGTTAAAGAAAAAATATTGTTTTAGATAAAATCAAAATATACTCTAAGTAGGTTCTTATAAACCCTTTCGAATTGTCATGTAGATTACAGTGAGGACATTCACTTAAATTCAATTACAGTACCAGGCGGACAGGCAAATGGGCCACCTGATAGTAAGTGGTAACCATCACCAATAGACAGTGGTGCTGTTAATATTAGCTATTCCTTAAATCGCCAATGCCCCACCAGCCATGTGAACTAAGATGTTCTCTCCCCGGCGCCTTTTCAACTGGTTAGCTCACATTTCAAATCGGAGCACAGCACTGCTTCTTTGGCGGTAGAAAATATTATAAGTGTTACTTACAGAGACGGATTTGCACTAAACCCTCCCACCACCTACCAAGTAAATTGAACAATTACAACGAGTAAAATGAAAAAATACGATCAACTTGCATATTATGTAACATATCGTAACGTGTTGCTACTACAGGCCATGGGGAATGACATTTTAGTTCCGAAACTAATTTAAATGATCAAAGGTTATCCATTGCCGTACAGCGTGGAAATGCTGCCAGCATTATGGGCTTTGCGTCGGGTGGGGATCGGGGGGTACTATTTTAAATTTGTTTTTTTTTAAAAAAAGGTCATTAATCAAATTTTCATAGGTATATTGAAATGTTTGTTAATTTTTTACAGTACTAATGTTTATGGGTGGTGGTGCCCACTTACCATCGTGTGACCCATTTGCCAGTCTTCCTACAGATTTTAAATTTAAAAAAAAACGCATGCTCCGGTTCGATCTACTGTAATTGTATCACGGGCTTTATGTTGAGAAATTGAATAAAGACTTTGACATTGATATATGAATCTAAAGACTGAAAATGTTTAAATATAATTCAGTGGAACTCATTGGAACGGGTATCGTTTATCCCGTTTAAAGTGTCACCGGCTTTCTTGTTAAAAGTGAAGAAAAATGCGACTATTAGCGTCATCGTGGTTGCTTTTTAAAGTGATAGATTTTCCCGTTTTCTTGTTCGAAAATAAATGAAATTGGTTAAGGGAACTGTAACTTATGCAAACGTGCGTTTCAATATTTCGTCGGGGTACTAGTAAATTATACAATTATACCATGAAGATCATTTTGTATTTACCAATAAGTATATGATAAGTATATAAGTAGCTCATAAAAATATGAATATAAATGGAACGGGATATTTTTTTTTTCATGTGACGAATAAAAATCTGCCACGCATCACTTCTACTCAAAAAGGTGAAGACGCCTTAGTTCAGCAGTGGAACATTTACAGGCTGTTGAGTCGAAAAAGCTGCCATGGTCATATGACTATATTTAAAAAAGTAAAAGTAACAGTCTGTAAATGTCCCATTGCTGGGCTAAGGCCTCCTCTCACTTTTTGAGGAGAAGGTTTGGAGCTTCCACCACGCTGCTCCAATGCGGGTTGGTGGAATACACATGTGGCAGAATTTCGATGAAATTAGACACATGCAGGTTTCCTCACGATGTTTTCTTTCACCGAAAAGCACGAGATGAATTATAAACAGAAATTAAGCACATGAAAATTCAGAGGTGCTTGCCCGGGTTTGAACCCACGTTCATCGGTTAAGATTCACGCGTGGTATGAACAAAAACAAAGGCTATATTTATAAAAACAATATTTATTCTTCTGAAATTAAGCGTAAAGCTTGTGTTAAGAACGGGAACGACAATAGCCCAAGAGATCAGAAACGAGCCTGTGACATTTTACATCACCAGGCTATACACCATTATAATATTATTAACGCTATTAACGCTTAATATGATATAAAGTATTCGAAGGTATACTTAATACAGCAAAGTATTTCACGACAGAGGTGTCAGCTTATGTACCTCCCGGCCTCATTACTCTGTGTTCAACGATCGGAGTGAAAAGCGGACTGCGGTTTAAATCGTTTACGACAGGAGATTAACTCTTGTCTTTTTCATTAAATTTATAAGGTAGCTGGTCCCGGCAGTTCGCAAGGGTAGAATAAGATTATATATAAAAAGTTTACATTGGAGGACAAATATTCAATGTAAATGGTATATTGTTGATGTGTTCTTAGTACACAGTAGGAGCTAACTGAGACTTCCAGCGTCAGATGAGTAAGCGTAAGATTTGTATAGTAAGTGCGTAAATGTGTGCGTGAGATCGACACATGAGCTCAAATGCTTACACATACATTTTCGTGAGTAACTATTTAAAAAACGCATAGAGTATAAAATGCAAAGAAATATATCTTTTTATTTACAAGAAAACATAGAAAACGATTCGGAAAAACGAAATACTTCTTAATTTAAATTTAAATTTATTTTAAATATTTTTAAAAGTTACTAAATTCAAAAAGCGATTTGTTGTACGGATAGCAGAAATTTTGTCTGACATATTCATTTTTTTTTATTGAAACACCTGTATTTGTAACCTTAATTTTTTTATTGTATTGCGGACGGAAAAAAGGGCCACTTGTTGGTGACGGGTCACCATCCTTACATATTGGCGATGTACGTAATACTAACCATTCAGTATATCGTCAACGTGCTACCTTGGGAACTAAGATGTCCACTCACCCTTCAAACCGTAACACAACAACAATAAATATTGCACCAGAGCTATTCTGTACGAACAAATTTCAAACTCACCGCAGTAAACGGCCGTGAAATGTCAGAAAGTGATATGCGACATTGACCATAATAATTGTAATATTTCAAGAATACACGCATCAAAATAGTATATCACCATAAGTCGGTTGTCTACATTTTATAGGTGAGTAATGAAGTGGGTGCTTACAGAATAGCATTGCAGTTGTTGTATTGAGTTCTCATTATATAATAAATAATCTTAAAAGATTAATTCGATCAAATCGTACAATTGTACAGTATAAATGTTGCTTACTAATTGAAGTATATTTATTATCTTAATTGGCTAATAAATATATAATCAACAAAATTAAAGCATTGTTCAATGTCTTAAGTTAAAAATTATGTTTGAACTTACAATTTCTTAATAGAACTTTTGTTTTTTTTTTTATTACATCAAAGAGTATGTTCAAAGACCTTTTGTGTTTTCTACAATACGTACATTATAAAAGATCTATTAAATATATTTTTTTTATTTTTAAACTTCGATAACAATACTTTAGCTAGGTAGCTTTAAATTTAATTTAATCTTGTAAAATGACTATTCAAAAGTGCTTACAAATGGCTACTTGAATACAATATATTTTTTGATTTGATTGATAAGTAATTATATAATATAAATGTCACCTGTTTAAAAAAAATTGGGGCCAAGATATCACTTGAATCCTACCAAAGATTGCCAATTAAATCCATTAAAAACACCTCCGATGTTTATGTAATTAATTTGTGTTTATAATTCATTCAAAAAAACATTGTGTTATAGTTTCAAACGGGTTAGAGCAGCGTGGTGGAATAAGCTTTTAACTTTCACCTCAAAATGACATTACAGGATTTTTAGGCTGTTACTTATTGAAGCTGTGAAAGAAAACATTATATTGCAATTGACCAGCGTGAGTAGAAATTGCTACACATATGCTATCCAGACATTCTACTCCATTCCAACTTTATTAATGCGGAATTTCACAAAGATATTTGGTATCGAAAGCACCGAATTTAACGCGAATTACGATAAATCTTGTTGAAATTTGTAGACGTTTTCAAGTTAACATTTCATACGATTATGGAGTTCTATATATATTACATAAAAAGGGACCATTACTCGTATATATGAATGAGATTACAGGATTTCAGAGAGTCTGGATTAAAACTTCTATGGTTTGAAACTTTTATATCGAAAGGTTTTACCGAAAGTTTTTACTCGGCGATATACATATGAATATTGTGTTTTTATTTGGATTTGAATAAATTGGATTTATTTTGAAAAACGTAGCGGAGTGAGAACGAACACGACTTATGTATTAAATAATAAACTATATATATATAGAATAAATAAACGAAAATCGCACAAAATAGAACATTTCATGGAAATTATTATTATTTTTTCCCAGTTTTCCCACATCATAAACGTGTGTATATTAGTCTTGTATATGTTAGTAGTTAAATAATGCTTTGTGCGAAAACTGGTCTCGGAAATCAATCTCCCACTATATATAATAATAATATTATGGAATATTTTTCACTATGCTATGGAAACCAGACAACTGATATAATACATATACTATTTTTCTTTTGTTAATACATACTTATATAGATAATTATACCCAGACTCAGGACAAACAGACATATTCATGCACACAAATGTCTGTCCTGGGTGGGAATCGAATCCACAACCTTCGGCGTGAAAGGCAAGTATCTACCAACCACGCCAACCGGCTCGTCATATATATATATATATATATATATAACTCCTCCCACTATACGTATACGTGCTAAATATTATGAAATATCGAAATAATTAAGTAATTATTAAACACCTAAAAATTAAATTTACGTGATATAATGTATGAATGTGATGTGGGTATTACAGCGTATTATAATCTGTAATTTATGAACGTAAGTAAAAAATACGTATATTTGTATATTGTAAATGTACTTTTACAAATATATATTATATTTAATATATCTATATGGAGGCAATAGTTCCAGCGTCTTGGTTACAATGCTACAGGACAATCTTTCAGACGGCGAGTTTTTTCTATAAATTCGTAATGCGTATTTTGTTTTTATTTTAGTTTAAGGAGAATATATAAATAAAAATTATTGTAAATTGGGAAAAATAAAAGATTTATCCCCTTTTACAAATTAATAAATATACCCAGAAAATAATAAGAAGCTGAACGTTTAAAATCCACTCAAACACACACAGGAACGTAAAAACATAAGACAGTGTTTAAATAATATTTTACGTTATACAACGGTATTGCCAACATCAAAAAGCAAACCCTTAAGGAGCGCTCGTAACAACGGTCGCCCGCTAACAACTATGAGGTCAAGAGCAACAATTCAAATTGTGAACGCGTTCCACAATCAAAAGTGATGGTAAACAAGAAATAGGTTCATTTGTTACATTTTTTTTATTATGAATAAAAATGTCAGACAACATTTCAGAATTTATTTTTATTTTTTATTTTTATTATAATTGGGAAACATACACATCACGTACATTATACAACAATTAACTCGTTCACACACCAATCAAGTTTCCACTTAAAACTAATTCATGTATCACAGTAAACAAGAAATTTTGTAAATTATAAATAATAATTATGAAGATTCAAACAGTTAACATACAGCAAAACAATATTATATGGTATATATCATCATATATATATATTCATATATATAAAATAGATAAAATAAAAACATTGACTAAGTTGACTAATGCACACAAACTCTTTTTTTAAATGTATTGAGTGTACAAGAAAACATGTCCAAGTCAATAAACTTCCTATTGTAGCTCTTACAAGAGCGATATATAAATTCGTTTTGAGCATAATTGGTTCGAGTGGAGTGAATTAACAAATAACACACATAGATTTTTTTCATTAGTTATATTTTAAACATCGTAAGCTACCATTGGTATATAATTAAGGGACAGAAAAACTCTGCCAATTTGAAACTGTAGACTGTAACTATAGTCGGTATGCAAATGTCTCGTTGGTCTTGCGCCACCAACATTGGAAACTGAGATGTTAGTATGCCTGTGGCTCAGTATCCCTGCAAACCGGAACACAATAATACCAAGTATTGTTTGTGTTCCTGGATTCCTTGGATTGCACAAAGCCAAGATAATTGGTAGGTATATGTATGTATATGTGTATATACATACATTTTGTTAAATACATATTTGTTGACTGCCTCGTTAGTCTAGTGGCTTGATGTAAGGCCGCAGACCCGGAAGTCCTGGGTTTAATTCCCAGATCGGGCCAATAAAAAGTTTTTGGCTTTTTCTGTCAGAAAATTCTCAGTAGCAGCCCGGAGTCTGGAAGTTGGAAGTGTGTACACTCCTGTGCCTCGGAAAGCACGTAAGCCGTTGGTACTGCGCATGAACTCTTTCCGGTCGAATTCATATTCTCTATTGTTGAAAATTATCTCAATTACGTAAATACTAAGACAAAGGAATCGTCTTTAAATTATTTAAACTTTAACGGCCTGATGTATAACCGTCGCTTAGCCGCTGTTTAGTTAAACACTGATTTATCTCTTTCCGTTATCATTGATTTGACATTCAAAAGAAGAAGACAGAGAATTGTAATAACTAATCACTCGCTAAATAACGTTTATAAGTAAGGGGTTTAGCCGTTAAAACACTGTTGCTTAGCGGCTCTTAAGTTAAAACAGATTTATAATTTAATGTCATTATTGATTTGACATTCAAAAGAAGAAGTCACAGCATTTTGTTGGCGTTGCCCTTTTCTCAGTGAATGTCCCATTGCTGGACTAAAGTCTGCTCTAATAACGTTTATGACCAAGACCGTTAGCTGTTAAAATACAGCTGTATTTCTATTATAGAAAAAGACATAAACAGAATATATAATTTCATTTACTCAACCAATATTGATAGCAATCTTCATTATTAATTCTTGGTAACCTCATTAATTTCATATATTTTATAAGGAAATAGCGTCGTAATTGTTGCAACTTTCAAATATTAAAAGTTAATTTTACCACAATTTGATATAGTGTTACCATTGTGTTCGTTTGATATTCATTGATTGCCTGTGGAATAAAATATGTTCGAAAACATAACGAAATAATATGAGGAAAGAAAGAGAAAAGTGACTATTTATTAGAATAATATCTCGTTAATACTATAGTAAATAGTTTTTTTTTATAAAAGAGGTAGGCGGACGGGTAAATTAGGCACCAGACCAGATGGGCAGAACTTGGTGGAACACTTTAGATTTCAAGCTTGGTGGTATATTGGCGATGTGGGAATGGCAGTGGTGGCCTACCATAAGGCAGCCCATTTGGCAGTCTACCCGCCTTCCTAATACAATAAAAAAAAAATTACCTCTATGTTTTCTTTCGCATCAGTCGTAGGGCATGTGATATAATGCTTTCAACGAACATACTTTCGTATGCCTTATGAAGTAAGTATAGTAATATTGGTGTATTACTTCTCACGACAACATTGCCATTATTTTGTAACTGTTCACGATTATTAAAAAATAGAAGAACACTAAAAATAATAAATAACTTTACTTACAGTGAAAAATATATTAAAGTAAATAAAAAAGTACAGTAATAGAAAATGTCCCACTGCTGGGCCTCCTCTCCTCTTAAATAAAAGGAGAATAAAAGTTTATAGTAAGCTACGACAACCTGGGGCGAAGAAGAATCGTTTAACGTGAGCAAAACTGCGGGTAGCTATGTTTTTTTTTTATAGAACAGGAAGTCGGACGAGCATATGGGTCACCTAATGGTAAGTGGTCACCAACACTCATAGACATTGGCGTTGTAAGAAATGTTAACCATCGCTTACACCATCAATGCGCCACTAACCTTGGGAACTAAGATGTTATGTCCCTTGTGCCTGTAATTACACTGGCTCACTCACCCTTCAAACCGGAACACAACAATACCAAGTATTATTTAATACTGTTTTGCGGTAGAATATCTGATGAGTGGGTGGGTACCACCGACCAGACGAGCTTGCACAATGTGTATATATAATAAGGTGAAGTTTTTTATCGTCTAATCGCTCGAATATAAATATGAACTGTTAATCCCATTTTTCATTAAAGATACCCATGATAGATAAAAATGTAATCTTATGCTTTATTTGCGAACTCAATATCCACATAAATTACTTATGACGTCACAATTTTAAAGCCGTTTTAGGCTAAATGTTAACTTATATGAACGGGTAAAAATAACCAGTTACATAAGCTGTTTCGGTTTTACATATATGGTTTAGATACCGTGGCATATTTAAGATTCGACGCCTCGGACAGAAATAAAACTTAAATACAACTACAGGCACAAGGGACATAACAGCTTTGTTCCCAAGGTTAGTGGTGCATTAATATTTCTATCGCCAATGTCTTTGGGCGTTGTTGACTACTTAAAATCAGGTGGCCCATTTGCTTGTTCCTACCTATAAAATAAAAATACGTTTTTTATGCTTTATTAGTTAATAGTAGGTAGGTAAATAAGTAATGATTAGATAGGTCCAAGTTCCTTTAGAAAAGTCAAATCTAAATGAGATAGGAAATGTTTAACGATTATGAAACGCTGCTATAAGACTTGTCTCCTCGGACACGTGTCCCATTGGCTATAGATTATATACGCCACTGTTCTGTAGCCGAGCTGGTATAGTGGTTAGAACGCGTGAATCTTAACCGATGATCGTGAATTCAAACCTGGGCAAGCGCCACTGAATTATCATGTGGTTAATTTGTGTTTATAATTCATCTCGTGCTTGACGGTGAAGGAAAACATCGTGAGGAAACCTGCATGTGTCTAATTTCTCTGAAATACTGCAATGTGTATTCACACCAAACCGCATTGGAGCAGCGGCATTAGCACAGCAGTGGGACATTCACAAGCTATTACTTTATATACTTACGAAAATTCCAAAACAGCGAAATTATGAACCGCAATGTATATTTCAATACCTTGTTTTCCAATTTAATCACTTTCAAAATGAAACCAGTGATGTTCAAAGCAATTGTTATAATGTTAAAAATAAGCGCATACCACACGAACATGTTTATGATGATGGATTTTGACTGGAAAAATAAGAACACACATAACACGAAGGGTTTTTTTTTAATACATAATGAATGTAGTTTTCATTAACTTTTAATGAAACTCGACATATATTTAAAACGAAATGGTCTGACTTAAAACACACACATAATACACAGACACAGATAATACAGAAACAGAAATATGTAAAAGTTTTGAAATGTAATAGCATAATAGCAATTTGTAATGTTAGACGAGCCGGTTGGTGTGGTTGGTAGATACTTGCCTTTCACGTCGAAGGTTGTGGGTTCGATCACCACCCAGGACAGACATTTGTGTGTCTGTTTGTCCTGAGTCTGGGAGTAATTATCTATATAAGTATGTATTTACAAAAGAAAAGTAGTATATGTAGTTTATCAGTTGTCTGGTTTCCATAGTAAAACCTCTGCTTAGTTTGAGATCAGATGGCCGTGTGTGAATAATGTCCTAGGATATAAAAAAAATGTAATAGCAGTACTTAGTATTGTTGTGTTCCGGTTCGAAAGGTGAGTGAGCCAGTGTAATTAAAGTGATAGTATATAACATTAGTATATAACATATAGTATATAACATTTTAGTTCCTAAGGTTAGTGCGCATTATCGATGTAAGAATCGTTAATATTTCTTACAGTGCCAATGTTTATGACCACTTACCATCAGGTGGCCCATTTGCCAGCCCGTCTACATATTTAAAAAAAATGTAATGGCGTTGAGTAAGCCACTAAGTATTAATGGGAAAGGTTTTACTTGTTTCATGCGTGTTAAGCTGCACAATCTTTGTTATTATTATTATTATTCGGAAATTGTTGAACGAAACATATAATAACTATAATAATCGCCCGCCACATTGCATGTCTGATGATATTCGTAATCAATTAATATATTTAATGATAAAGTGTATGTCACATTGTTAAGATGTTACCTCTTCCTTAATATTGTTCTATATATATTATAGTGGCCATACCATCAACTTACCATCACTACACCCAATAATAGGATACCACACGCTACCATCAGAAATGCTGCACTACACGAATATATCAATTTGCTGTAGTTGAAAAATAAACTGTTTTTATCCGGTATTATATCAGCCATAATTTTATTCGCCGACTCGATTTGTAGCGCTGCCCAGATCTAGAGAAGAAATTATTCATATATATATTAAAATAAAAAAGGTTATAGCCAGCAAATGTCACTTCTGAGAACCTGAGAACAATGACGTTTCTAAATGAACTTAATGAATGTTCGATTGTAATTGGTTACATAGTCATAGTCATTGTTACAAAATCCACAGGCTCACAGTTGCCAGTGCCTTTTTAATTTCAATTTTATTTTACTTAAGGGAAAAAGATTTTTGACGCACTGAGCGCTACAGTAGTAACTACGTGGTTACAGTATATGCTTACAATATTTTAACTATTATAACGCCACCGCAGCAGCCGGTCTTCTTTTCTTCCGAAGCTTTTCATTTGGAGGTTGACCCGTACTGACCATAATTTTTTTGTTTTTTTGTCATAATAAATTTATATTTACTTTGTATAATTATATATATGTATATTATTTTCTTACAGGCATTATTTATTTTTATTTATTACATATTTCTATTATTTATTCCATACGTTTATTACAGTTTACTGGTGGTAGGGCTTTGTGCAAGCTCGTCTGGGTAGGTACCACCCACTCATCAGATATTCTACCGCAAAACAGCAATACTTGATATTGTTGTGTTCCGGTTTGAAGGGTGAGTGAGCCAGTGTAATTACAGGCACAAGGGACATAAAATCTTAGTTCCCAAGGTTGGTGGCGCATTGGATATGTAAGCGATGGTTGACATTTCTTACAATGCTAATGTCTAAGAGCGTTGGTGACCACTTACCATCAGGTGGCCCATATGCTCGTCCGCCTTCCTATTCTATAAAAAAAAAAACATCATTTTATTTATTTTCATATTGTTGGATTGTGGACCCTACACCGTGTTTGATCAGTGAGAGCACAGCCTCAGCGACAGTGCTGTCGCGTTTGTGAACAGCCATTTTTAGGCTGTGCTCTACGATGGTCTTCCTTGAGGCCCCCACCGCTCGGCCGGTTGAGAAGTTAAAAGGTGAAAGCATTACAAATAAATAAATAAAATAGATAAACAAACAAACAAACTCACTATCGCATAGCTCTACCCAGATAATGATAACCAAGTATGAAATATAATGATAAATCTCACTAAAGTGATCGTTCCTATAAGAATGGTTGCTATCTTCAAGGGTACACAGCCACAGCACTTTGCTTTATACCCGACGCTGTCAAGGGGCGAACGCCCTATCTTCTTCATATCAAGGGAATCTTCTATCGAATACGGGCATTTGCAGATGTTGAAGCTAATATACATGTAGTGGATTAATTTAAATCAGTAGATAAAAATCATTAATAAATAAGGCATGTAATATACAAAACTAGCACTTCACCCGCGGTTTTGTTTGTTTTCGTTATGTTGTATTTTGTTTTCGCGTCATACTTCAGAATTACTAAATACCAATTTATGTAGCCCTTTCTTCAAAAATGAACGATTTTCATAAAAGCTGTTATCCCCTTTATCACTTATATTTAAAAAAAAGAAGCAAAACATTATGTAATAAAAATATAAACCTACTGTTTTAAAAAGGACATTTTTCTTTATCGGTCGATATAAAATCAACATATCTTTTCAATTCATTCGATTAACGAATTGTTCTATTTGTGGATGTTTTGAATTTTTAAGACGGCGACAACAATATATTAAACTTATTATTTTGTATATATGTCAAATGTCTAATCTAAAGATTTGGTATTTTGATTTATACAAGACGTGAAAGGTTCTTCAAAAGAAGGTTTTATTGTGGTTAGAAAATAAATATCTTAGTCCTAATCTGTATATGGTAATTAGTAATATTTTTTAAATTCAAATTTATCTCAAGTGGAACTGTAACTTTGGAATCTATATTGATATTATGGAGCTGAAGAGTATTAATAAACTTTAATCAACTATATGGACTATATGCCTTATCTAGACAAAGAAATATTTAAGTATGGCAACTCTGAAAATGTCATTTAGCTATAATCCAAATAGATAGTACATAAAGCCGCGAGGCACATATAGACTATGAGATAAAATAGGTACTTTTTGGCAAGAGAAAGATAATACTGAAACAGTCTATACAATGGACTCTTCGTAATTATTCAAAAACTAATTTAACTTATTCTTAAGCTGATTTGCACCAATTTATATTTAATCTCATTTTCTTAAGCTAACTTAACTTTTTGTGTTTATAGTAATTTACTAAGAATCCTTCAGAATGACTTCTAAATTAACCGGATAATAACCTGTTACTTTTAAGCCCCTGATTCACCGGCAGACTTATGCTACGAAAAATATACATAATATTATGTATTTATTTATTTATTAGGGACTCCAACAGAAGTACATATAAAAATACAAGTTTTTGTACAATGGTTAAATGTACCTCCTATTACTGTATATTTGTATATATATCCTATATTTGTATATATCGTAACAAATAATAGAAATGCTATTAGAATGTTTTCGAATGTTTTAAAACCTGTTCACAAATGTACATAAAATTTAAACAGCTTGTAGTATTTTAAAGAAGTTGTTAAACGCCTAGGGCTCTCATAAAAGTTTCGTGTTCGCTAAACACGGGTGTTTAAGCATGCCCGAAGCGGAAACGCCACGTATTAGCGGTATAGAAAGATGTCACTCAGTGACGTCACTTGAAATGAGAGCCCGCTTGACCTGTATAAGACAGGGCTGGTTACGAATTTTGATGGTTTCGTCACTTAACTACGATTTTTTTTATAAAATCGTAGGATTGCAGATAGGTTATTCGATGGTAAGTGTCACCACCACTTATTAGTTACAACGCCAATTCCAATCGTGAACTAAGATGTCGTGTTCTTTGTGCCTGCAGTTACACTGGTTTTCTCACCATTCAAACTCAATACATATACTTGTTGCATAGCCAGCCGCGCTTGTACAAAGGGTTACTACCAACTCACTGAGATTAAGAAAAATAAATTTTCTACACAATACCCCACCGCGGACACAGTTAATCTTATTTAAAAATATTGCAGCCATATTTAATTAATTAAATTTCATAATTATCAGTTGAGTAGTTAAGACGCAAAAGCGAAACAAACAAAGTCACTATTACGTTTGTAATATTTGTAATTAATTAATAAATAAATAATTAATATTCCTCGTCTTATTGCACCACCCACTCACCAGATATTCTAACGCAAAACAGCAGTACTTGCTATTGCTGTGTTCTGGTTTGAAGGATGTGTGAGCCAATGTAAATACAGTACAAGGGACATAACACCTTAGTTCCCAAGATTGGTGGCATATAATAATAAAAATAATAATAATATCGTGGGACATTTTTCACACACGGCCATCTGATCCCAAATCAAGCTTGTACAAAGCTTGTGCTATGGAAACCAGACAACTGATATACTACTCTTCTTTTGTAAATACATACTTATATAGATAATTATACCCATACATAGGACAAACAGATATGTTCATGCACACAAATGTCTGTCCTGGGTGGGAATCGAACCCACAACCTTCGGCGTGAAAGGCAATTTAGATACTTTACCAACCACGCCAACCGGCTCGTCATAATAATATTATTTAAATATTGGCGATGTAAGCGATGGTTAACATTTCTTTTAATGCCAGTTTTGTAAATCATATATGGAACGTATCCTAAATACCAGGCTCCTGACGTATATATAGGCCTCTGCATCTTTGACAGATGGTTTAAGCGGCATCGCGAAGGCACTTGCGTTCATGACTGAATAGACCAATGCGAGAGAGGATCCTCCGGCCGCACTTCCGACAAGTGTATGCGCCCCCAGATGGGCGGGGGTTTGAAGCCCGCTCATGACGCCTAGTGCGTTTTTCTTTTAGTAGTTTAAACCAGTCATTGTCATGCTTTGATTGACCTTCGTGAATAAGGCGTCGCCACTTGGCACGGTCCTCTGCCAGTTCCTCCCATCGATTGCTAGGGATGTTAAACGCAACCATATCACGCTTAGCGCAATCTTTGTAACGGAGCATAGGCCGCCCAACAGACCTCTTTGCATCCACAACCTCTCCCAGTAGTATTTGCCTTGGAAGACGGGTCTGCTCCATTCGATGCACGTGTCCCAGCCACCGTAACCGTTTTTTTTTGAGAATGGCCATGATGCTAGGCAGCTGTGCCTCGCCTAGAACAGACTCGTTTGTCACGCGATCCTGCCATGTGATGCCCAGAATGCTCCGAAGACAGCGCAAGTGAAATGTGTTTAGTCGGCGTTCTTGTTTTGCGTACGTTGTCCACGTTTCTGCTCCATACAAGAGTGTGCTTAGGACACATGATTGGTAAACAAGCATTTTCGTTTTTACCGTAAGGTGTCTGTTATCCCAAGCCCTTGAACAGAGCCTCCCGAACGTAGAGGCTGCTTTGCCGATGCGGAAGTCGATCTCTGCATCAAGCGAGAGATTGCTCGACAAATGCGACCCAAGGTAGCAAAATTTGTTAACCACCTGTAAAGGTGCGCCGTTAAGCAAGATGACTGGTTGCTCTAAACATCCTTGCGCTAAAATAACGGTCTTCTTGCAGTTTATGGACATTGAAAAGAGGTCGCACGCTCTGGCAAATTTGTCCATTAGACTCTGGAGTTGAGCTTGGTCATGAGCGACGAAGGCAGCATCGTCAGCGAAGAGGAGACTATCTACAAATAAGTCCTCCCTGTAGCGTTTGGACTTGAGCATTGAGATGTTGTACAGCCTACCATCGGTTCGCGTGTGTAAGTGGACGCCTTGCTGTTCATCTCCAAAAGCAACCTTCAGAAGCACTGAGAAGAATATTCCGAACAAGGTGGGGGCCAGTGCACAACCTTGACGAACACCACGGCGTACGTCGAATGGCGTGGATGCGTTGCCATTGTGCAGGACGGTAACTTCCATACCTTCGTGGAACGATTGCACTATCCTTAGGAGTTTTAGGGGGCATCCAATTCTGACAAGAACCGAGTACAACCCCTCTCTGCTCACGGAGTCAAAAGCCTTATTTAGGTCTACAAATGCAATGACTAGGGGGGTATGTTGCTCCCTACACTTTTCTTGTAGCTGTCTGAGTGAAAATATCATGTCGACAGTTGACCGTTGGGACCTAAAACCACATTGTGCCTCAGGGTATACGCGGTCGGCGAGCCTTTGTAGTTTGCCTAAAATGGCCCTGGCAAAGGCTTTACCGACGATGCTAAGAAGAGATATTCCGCGGTAACAGTTGCAGTCGCCACGATCGCCTTTGCCTTTATAAAGAGTGACGATGTTAGCATCTCGCATATCCTGAGGGACGTAGTTTTCTTTCCAGCACTTAGCCAGGTGGTTATGAAGGATGGGCAAGAGGCACTCAAGCTTGACGACTTCGGTGACAACATCGTCTTTTCCGGGGCTCTTTCCAGCTTCTTGACGGCCAGATAAAGTTCCTCTACTGTGGGTGCAACGTCTAGCTCGTGCCAAGTTGCCAGATTCGGGACAAGCTCCATTGCTTCTGGCTGAATATCCACTGGGCACGAGTAGAGCCCCTTGTAGTATTCTACCCATCTTGCCATCTGACGGGTGCTGTCTGTTATAACAGAACCGTCGGTTTGCTTGAGAGGTGCCGTCTTTTTTGGAGTAGGTCCAAGAGCTCTTTTGATGCCCGCGTACACCCCGCCAATATCCCCCGCGATTGCGCACGCTTGGATGCTTTGCCAAAGCTCTATCCAATACGCATTTACAAAGAAGCGCGTGCTACGCTGGAGTGAGGCTTTTGCCTTCGTGAGATCTTTACGCGTCGCATCGCAAGGGTTAAGGCGAAAATTTAAAGCGGCTTGGCGTTTCGAGTCAATCAAGGGAAGTAAGTGCTTCTCGTTTTCTTGAAACCAGTCGTAAGATTTTGCCTTTTGATAGCCAAAAATCTTGCCTGCAGTGTCAGTGAGAAGAGACTTGACTTTTTCCCATTCGACTCGCGCTGATGCCGTACTATCCCAAGTTGCAACTTCTTCGCGGACGAGTTCCCCAAATGACTCCACTACTTCCATGTCACGAGTCTTGAAAAGATTTATCTTTTTTCGACCGAGTGGCTTGGAAGAATGGACTCTTCTAGGGACAAGTCAGACTTTAGTAGCGACGAGGCTGTGATCGGTGTCGCAATCGGCACTGTGAAACGCCCGCGTGTGGAGCGTTTCCCGTAGATCCCTCCTTCTTGTTAGAGCAAGGTCTAATTGGTGCCAGTGTTTAGATCGAGGGTGCATCCACGAGACTTTCCGCATCATTTTGCCTTTAAAAAAGGTGTTGGTAACACACAGCTGGTGCCTTGAGCAAAACTCCAACAGTCGTTGTCCGTTGTCGTTAAGCTTGCCTATGCCGTGTGCACCGAGGCATTCAGGCCAGGCTGATGTATCCTGACCGACGCGGGCATTAAAGTCACCCAAAATATGCAGCCTGTCAGTTGGATTCACCCTGCGCACTGTCTCATCGAGCTGGCCGTAGAACTGATCCTTGGTCTCAGGTTTTGAACTAAGCGTCAGTGCGTAAGCGGAAATTAGCGTGACAAAGCCGCTTTTTGTGTTTAGACGCAAGACCATAATCCGCTCGGAAACGCCTACAGGTGTCTCTATGGCGTTGATGAGATGGTTTCGAACCGCGAAACCTACACCATGCTCTCGTGTTTCCAAGGAACTCTTGCCCTTCCAGTAAAAAGTGTAGTTAGCTTCACGCAAAGACCCTTCGTCTTCAGTTCTGGTCTCTTGTAAGGCTACGATATCGATTTTGAGCCTTTTAAGCTCCACGTCGATACTGTAAGTTTTGCGCAGTTTTTGGGCGCAATCGGAGCTTCCGTAGGTGTTCGGGAAGCCTGTCCTCATCGTTCGGACATTCCATGTCGCAAAGCGCATGTAAGCAGCGTTGTTGTGGGTTTTGAGATTTTTGTTTCTTTGAGCAGGTGGTTAATGTCACAGCGTCAACGTCTAGCTGTAAGGCTTGTGTTCCGTTCACCCAGGCGGAACAAGTTAACGCTGAGGCGGATCAGTACCTTATTGATCGGGGGCTGCCCGACTTAAAGCAGGCGGTAACTGATCAATGGATCTACGATGGATCGTCCTACAGTCAAGAGTGGCCCCTGGCGTCCGCACTTACGCCTATTCGTGCTGACTTATAACCGGTGACTGCCACTCTCCGTGTTGTTTTCCACCTGCAAGACAGGTGAGCGAAGTGTCCTCTCCGTGGATGCTGCTACGCCTGGGCCAGGCGACTTTATGGCAACACGGGCTTGCCCAGTACCCATGCCACCCTCTCCTCCTCCCCAGCAGGATCCGCAGGAATGACGAGTCAATACGTGTGGTGCTGGTTTGGCCGCAGGTGACTGGCTTACGCCTAAACGGAGGCACCGCTCCGGGTTTAATATTAGTTTTCCTTCTTCTTTGGCGTGACGCTGGGATAATTTTGGGAAACAACGTATCAAGGAGAGGGGTGAGGATACTGTGATCACGGAAGATACAGGAATGTGACACTAGTAGCTAGAGCAGTCCGGGGTCGCGTACCCGTAGTGATTCCAACCAGCTATCGGACAGATAACTGGTAGATCCACCCTCTGGACTAAGGCTCCTGACGTACCTGGAAGTTAATGACATTCTGAGTGACCAGTACGGGTTTTGCCGAAACCGGTCCACTGGTGATCTTCTGGTGTACGTCACACACATCTGGAGTGAGGCCATCGAGAAACACGGGGAGGCACTTGCTGTTTCTTTGGATATCTCGAAGGCCTTTGATAGGGTTTGGCATGATGGCCTTATCAGCAACCTTCCTGCATATGGCCTGCCTGCTAGCCTGTGTGCGTGGATTTCAGACTTCCTGAGGAATCGATCCTCCTACCTCCCTCCTTCCGAAATGTGTCTGTACCTATAACTGACCATCTTGACCTTCTTGGCATTACTCTCACGTTGACTCTAAATTTCGGCTCTTTTATTGAGTCCAAAGCCCAAATAGCCTTTCGAAAACTTGGTATCCTCTCCAAAGTGAGACGTTATTTTACTCCAGAACAACCGCTCAACTTATATAAAGCATAAGTGAGGTCATGTATGGAGTACTGCTCTGACCTTTGGGATGGCTCTGCCAAGAACCACTTTCAGGCTCTAGAGTTGATTGAGAGGCGTGCCGGAAGGTTGATAGGAGACGACGCATTGGTCGAGTCTAGGCTCCAAAGTCTGGAACATTGACGTATGGTTGCATCACTCTCAATCTTCTATCGGATACATTTCGGAGAATGTGCTCAGGAATTACACGAACTGATTCCTGCAGCCCCTTTTTACTATCGAACGGCCAGGCAAACGCGACCAAAGCACCATAGGTACACAGTGGAAATTCCCCGCCTACGTACGAAGCGCTTTGAGTCAACATTCATCATTCGCACTGCGAAACTGTGGAATGCTTTGCCTAAGTCCGTATTTCCTGATAGGTACAATGTTGGTGTCTTCAAATCCAAAGTAAACAGGTTTCTTATAGGCAAGCGCGCTACATCTTAGACCGTGTCGATGCTTAACATCAGGCAAGTCAACAGTCAAACGCTGGCCTATTAATTGTAAAAAATAAATAAATATATAAGTGTTTATCTTAAACAGACGGCATTCGTATGTTTTTGTCCATTCTTGCTCTTCTCATCGCTTTGGTGGATACCTGACTTTAAGCCCGTTACGTTATAGTTACGCATGATTAAAATTCACATTTATAATTAGAATGATTGTAACGCCAAATGAACACAAATGGATCCTATGACTGTAATAAATTTAAATTCATGCCTTTAAAACGATTGTTGGATGATTTCCAGGAAGATAAAATAACATTTGGATAATTTAGGGTCCAGTGTAATGTCGTAGGATATTCATGCCATGTCAGATATGAATTTCCACTTTTCTATCTCTATCACTCTCTTTCTCTCTCTCTTTTTCTATGAGTTGAGAGAAGAAATATTATTTTATGTTTTTATCCGTTATAATTGTATGTCCAAAATATATAATTTCACAATTGATTTTTACTATCAATTAAAAATATTATAATTTTTTTATATAATATTTAAATAATAATTGAAATATAAGTTTAAAAAGGTTACTTGAAATATTACACAGCGGTGATAACTACAAACATTATTTTGTATGCAATTATATAATTTTTATATAATAATATGTTGACTATTTTCTTTAAATGGAATTATAGTAATTCCCCCTTTTTAAGGATCTACTAATATTCCTGTATTCCTCCGATTAACGTCAAGCTTTATTTTGGGGGTGAGGACATTATTGACGCTTCAATAAAAGAGACATTGTATTTTCTTTATTAATGAGAACATTCTTAGCAGAGAACACACATAAGTAACTTATGGTGATATGCAATATGACGGTACTTTATAAGCTTTAACTCAAATTGTATGTCACAACTTGCAATATATTCATTGCAAGGTAATTTAGAATGCGCTTATGGTAAAATAATTTAATAGCTTACATTTTTACATAAAAAAGGGTTCCCAAGGGTGCAAATTTGTTTATGTCGAAATATAGGGATATATTCAAACCCGGGCAAGCACCACTGAAATTTCATAATTTTGATGCGTGTATTATCGAAATGTTATAATTATAATGGTCAATGTCGCGTATCACTTTCTGACATTTCACGATTGTTTTGCTGCAGTGAGTTTCGAGTTTGTTCTTACAGAATAGCGTCAACGGTCTTCAGCCAAATGTCATATACATATTTTTTTCATATTATTTATTTATTTTTAATCTTAGAAAAATATAGAAATTGTTTGTTATTAAATTAATATTTATAATATAATATCAAATATGTTGTGTAACTGTCGCTAAATTAAACATAACATTTGACATACCAAAAACTCTACATAAATTATTAAAAACAATGGCATTACGGTTTCTCGCCGTAAGATAACACAAAAGCTTATGACAAGATGAAGTCCCTTGTTACTGTCAGCTGTTACACTAACCTCCTTGAAGTTGTCCCTGTTTGCACCGCTGCTCACGAACTTCACAACGTTAATCGGAGCCGTCAGGTCTTTATTATTTCTAACAATTTATGTAAAATTATGCGCTATACAAAAAACCTAAAAAAGCAATAAGACTTTCTTAAAAGTAACATCTTTTATGTAACGTGATCGTAAATTAACAATTTATTATTTCGGAAAACCGTACGTCACTTTTAGTTCACGATTGCAACTCGGGGAAAGAAATATCATTAATGCTTTCAACGTCATGATATTGCGTTTTAAGTTATCTCTTGAAGGTTTTATCACACTTGAAAAAAGTATAACAACTTATTTATAAATGCAATATGACGGTACTTTATAAGCTTTGACTCAAATTGTATGTCACAACTTGTAATATATTCATCGCAAGGTAATTTAGAATGCGCTTATGGTAAAATAATTTAATAGCTTACATTTTTACATAAAAAAGGGTTCCCAAGGGTGCAAATTTGTTTATGTCGAAATATAGGGATATCGAATATAAAAACATATTTGTATAATATCTATGCAAAAAGGCGAGATGGCCTAGTGGTTAGAACGCGTGAATTTTAACCGATGATCGTAGGTTCAAACCCGGGCAAGCACCACTGAATTTTCATGTGCTTAATTTGTGTTTATAATTCATCTCGTGCTTGACAGTGAAGGAAAACATCGTGAAGAAACCTGCATGTGTCTAATTTAATTGAAATTCTGCCACATGTGTATTCTACCAACCCGCATTGGAGCAGCGTGGTGGAATAACCTCCAAACCTTCTCCTCAAAAAGGAGAGGAAGCCTTAGCCCAGCAGTGGGACATTAACAGGCTGTTACTGTACTGCACTGCACTATGCTAGGAATTCAAGGTTTTATAATGAAATTGACTTCAAAAGCCTTTACTTTTATCATTTATAAAAGTTAAGGTAAAAAATCAATATTCTTTGTGACAGCCCTGCTATTTTGTTCGACAAGTATTGACGAAGGCGCTTTGTTTTCTTTAGCTTATCAGCCCTAAAATAGATCAAAAATATATCTTCTTGAAATACATACATATACCTAGCTGTATTATTGTTGCTATATGTCTGCTGTCTTGCTTATTAGGCTATCTACTGTTTACGTAGTCGCTGTCACAGAGCTATCTGACATAGACACTTTACACAAATAGTCCTGTGCCATAAACTGGCATAAAGTATTTGTATTTTAATGCAATCTTAACTTTTTTTGTAAATAAAGAAACAGTTAGAAATTAACTTATCTCTCGCGATCAATCAATTACAATTTAATGATAAAAAATAAAAGTGGTAAGGCTTTGTGCAGGCCCGTCTGGGTGGGTACCATCCACTTATCGGATATTCTGCCGCTTAACAGAATTTTTTTGTATTGTTGCGTTCCGGTTTGAAGGGTGAGTGAGCCAGTATAAGTACAGGCCCTAGGGACATGACATCTCAGTTCCCAATGGTGGCGAATTGGCGATGTGAGGAATGGTTATTATTTCTTACATCGCCAATGTCTATGGTAGTGATCACTTACCATCACTTGGCCCATTTGCTCGTCCGCCTGCCTATAACATATGTATTTTATATACATAAAAACTAGAACCAAAATTTGCACACATGTGATCCACCACCCCATTATATCGGCGAATCGGAGTGCACTCGACAAATTCGAGCGTTCGATAAAATATTCGAAGTGCCGACTCCTATAACGCTGCTATTAAACCAGATATAAATTTAATTTATTAAAATTAAATTGGAAATATTTTTGCATTGCTTCTTTGATTTTTGCATTTAAATGACACGTCCAGGGTGAACGACCAGTTTATTCCTTATATTTATTGAATAATAAATAAAATAAATTATTCAGAATTTTGAAAAAAAAACATTGTCAACCAATGAGTATAAGAATGGGTATACAATGTATTAATTTAAGCATCAATGAGAGGGCGGTAAAAGTTTTCAAATGTAAAGAAAACATCACTTAACACTAAACATACTGTAATGAAAATTGAGATTTGGTTGCAAATAATAACACTACAGCAGTGTTATTAAAAGAATGCCTTTATGACTGGCCCGTGATCGAATTGACGATGTAACTTTGAAGAGACACAAAATTTAAATAGATAACAATTTAAGCCTATGCAATTACTATGCAATTACAATTAACATGCAACTTATAATAAATGTTATAATTTAAATAAGAAAACAATATTTTATTCAATCCATACTGAGCTGTTACAAGGTAATATCATGTCATTACCAGCTATATAGTACCGCAAAACAACAGTACTTGGTATTGTTGTGTTTCGGTTTGAGTGTAATTACAGGTGCAAGGGACATAACATCTTAGTTCCCAAGGTTGGTGGGCCATTGGTGATGTAAGTAATGTTTAACGTTTATTACAATGCCATTGTAAGAAAAAATGGGCGTTGGTGAAAACTTACCATCAGGTGGCCCATGCTCGTCCGCCTACCAATACTATAAAAAAAGACCTAAGTGTCAGACGTCAGGAACGCATTCTATTAGCGGACGGACTTTAATAAAAGTGAAGTAGTGTGGGTTAAACGCCACGACGCGATACGTTTATCTACAGAGCGCTCTTGGCGCACGCCTCGGGCACTTTTATGTGTCATAGCTTTAAAAGAATGATCACTTTATAGTGTTATTTGTACCTAACAGATAAAAAGGGCCTTTTTAAGCGTGTTGTATAATTACGTTTTAGCACATTACGAATATTTGATTCCCTCACCAAATCCTTTCTCTGGTTATCTGTTCTAATCTAGAGATACTTACGGTGGGATTAGGGGGTTAGGTCTTCTTAACAGAGTATGCCTCATGGGGGCAGAGGCATTCCCTGGCGGTGATAGTCGGCGGAGATCTCTCGCTGTCGAGCGTGATCAACGCTATGCTCGGCAGCGAGAATTGCTGGATGGAGATGTCCTCTTTTTCCTCCCCACCACATTCCTCATGTTCATTTTTCCCCACCACAAATGCCATCGGCTAGTTGGGTTTTCCCGGGATCCCAAATAGGTTCTCGGCGCCGGCGAAATAAATTTCAAAAGCGAAAAAAATGTGTATTCTAGATCTCTGGATGTGTAAACACAGCTCAACATATTGACCTCATATAATAACGTGTGTAAAACACATATTTTCAATACTTTGTTGAGATTTCAAACTTCTCGAAACAGATTTTAATCCAATCACTGTATACAAGCCACTGCGGTCCGACCGGCTTGTTATGTAACTCCGATGAAATTTTACTTCATACTTTACCTAATTTAAAATATTACGTTCATATTTTGCTGTATACATTTGAGTTGTGAAGCGACTTTTAGAAACATGATGACGTAATTTGATTATTAAATATATTACAATCAGCTGTTCCTTTCGACTTCGTACGGTTACAATAAGGAGCTTATCCCGTGCTTTTTCTTAATCAATGAGATACATATATGAAAGTTCACCAGTCATTTTATCCGTTCGCGTAAATTTAAATATAATGTAAGATTTCTGTTTTTGGATGGGTAAATAGACCACCTGATGATAAGTGGTCACCTCCGCTCATGGATATTGGCACCGTAAGAAATATTAACCATTCCTTACACCGACAATGCGCCATCAATCAGACAACCACGATGTTATGTCTTTTGTTATGCCTCGAGTTTCACTGGATCACTCACCCTTCTACCACATACATACTACCACATACATACTACCACATACATACTACCCAGACGGGCTTGCCCAAAGCCCTACCACCAAGTAGATGTTGTTTATTTAATTTTGTAAAAAATAGTAAAAATAATTATTTTTTGCAAAATTGAACCAGACTATTATATTATAAATGCGAAATTAATTCGATTTTACTATTAGTTGTTTCCTTACAATTAAACACGGTCCTGAAAAAGAACAATTATGATATTTCTAGAAATCACGATGGAAATAGGTTTTTTAAAAAGATAAATCAAAACATCTATACACCAGTAAAGTAAACGTCGATCGAAACGTACAATTTACACTCAAAAATAGAACAAAGGAATCAAAACTGAGCAACTAAAATATTATTTATGAGATATCCGCCACAACCGAGAGTTCAAGCAGAAGTGTCTGAAGCCAGCCTGGCCGGCCGATAAGCTCGGCAGAGCCAGCCCACCATGATAATCATCACGTCGTCATGTCGAGCTGCTAGGCCACGCCCCGTCGGAAAACATTCCTAACAATATATATAAAATAATATGAACGTGTATAGAGTCGCGAGAAACAATTAGTACTTAATAATTATGATGATGAACATATACGATGTTCAAAAAAGTAATTGAGTTTGTGGCAGTTATTTTCAGTAGAATTATTTGCTAAACAATTATTATTACTAGCTTGAATTAATTTTTAAAAATGTCAATAAGAAACGGTGCTTATACGGACTTAAATGAATGAAGCTGAATTAACTTTAAAAGAAATTAATTAAAAATATGTTAAACGAGAATTGCTAATTAGATGTTATATTTAAACTTCGGTCAAAATGAAATTTAATTTTTTAATTGGAATATCTTTGAAATTTTACAAAGCATACTTTATTTAACTACTATGTTTTATTACTGAAATAATTAGAATAGTAACTTTTAAAGATTTATTTCACTTTAATTAAATTTATATTTCAATTAAATTACATTAAGAGACAAGTCAAGGGTAATTTCTTTTTTTTAATATTGTAATCTATATTAAAGAGACCATCTATCTATTTATATATCTATCTTTATTATTACCTTTATAAGCCTATAGACTTATTTTTCTATCAACTTACTATAAACGCATAAATTTTGACAGCAACGTCCGGCATAGAACATTCTCATACATAGCCATTTTTAATCTATTCAGACATATTGAGTTGAGACTATAGACAATTTAATATTTTTACTGATTGGACATATTTCTAACATTATCCATATACATTTCCACTGATGTTTTGTCCGTGCGTTCGTTGTAGCATTTCGATTATTTGGATTTTTTATACCTTATTAATACTTATCATCATACTCATCTTAGTCAGAGTTTGAGTTTATGGATCCTTATCTCCTCTTCTGTACTCCTGACGACATATACGCAATATTTAATGACGATTATTAACTAGTTTAGATGTAAAAGCGTTACAGACATACAAACTCACTTTCGCATTTATAATATTAGTAATCATTACATTAAACAAACACATCTTCCGAATACTTAAATTACAAATCCTTAGTAGATTATATTACAATAGTGTACAATACCGAGATAGGCGGGCCAACCGTCGGGGCGTCACGGTATTATGTGCAAGCGATCCCGTGACACCGCGGACGTGACGAAGCAACGGTGAGGATACCGGTGGTGGTTTTTTAGTGAGTATTTTAGTGCACTGGACGTTATCCCCACATCATTTGGGGTAAACGCGGATAAAAAAGCCCTATCACAAAGTAAATTAATTATATTGGCTTATCTCCCGTTCCAAATCGCCCCGACATATTATGATCGAACCGAAAACGATAGTAATTTTATTTTATCAAATAGGAAGCCACCGTTATATATTAAGAAAAATATTGTCTTATTGATTATATAAAAATATTGTAACAAATATATATCAATTATAGGCTAACTTGACATTCAATTAAATATAAAATATTATATAAAACATTCGATTATATATTAAATATAAATATTCAATTAAATATATAAATTCAATAGACTAATAGACTTCCAAAGACAGATCGCATTGAATAAATTCCAAAAGCGGAGCTAAAAAAATGTATTCGAGATCTTGACAGTGATCTAGGTAGCTGTAAATATAACAACCGTAATTAAATAATATTAAATTGATATCGACAATTTTTCGTGCAACATATCTATAGTACTCATATACCTTTTTTGACACTGGGTTAAGTAGAATGTCAAAAATATCCAGTTCTCCCTAAAGTAATAATGAGCAGGAACCATTTACCATTATAGCTATAAGTTTGTTTTCTTAGTATCATTTGACGGGCCGGTTGGCGTGGTTGGTAGATGCCTTTCACGCCGAAGGTTGTGGTTTCGATTCCCACTCAGATCAGACATTTGTGTGCATGAACATGTCAGTTTGTTCAGTCTGGATGTAATTACCTATATAAGTATGTAGTTATAAAAGAAAAGTAGTATATGTAATATATCAGTTGTCTGGTTTCCATAGTACAAGCTCTGCTTAGTTTGGAATCAGATGGCCGTGTGTGAATAATTTCCCAGGATATTTTATAATAAGACATCGATTAATGAATCATCAACCGTATTTGTTTGATAGGAAAATGTAGTTGAAAGTTGTACAGTCATTATAAGTTTGCATCGCTGCAGTGCAGTCATTAGATAATTACTTAGAGTTTAAACCATAGTCGCTTATACATTTCAGATGTTACGTACAAAGCTAGACCAATAAGCAGTTTGTCAAACATAATTGCTATTACAGATTGAAAACACGAGTAGAGGTACAATTTACACGTTTTGGTAGTGTATTTTCAGTTGTAAAGTGATAGTCCAGAAGTAAGAACTAGTGAATTTTAGTCGAATACTGCTGGTTCAAATACGTATTAATCTACAATCTATAAAAAAATTATAGCATAATTAGGCGGACGAGCATATATGCCACCTGATGGTAAGCGGTCACCAACGCCCATTGGCATTGTAAGAAATGTTACAAACCTTGGGAACTAAGAAGTTATGTCCCTTGTGCCTGTATGTAATTACACTGGCTCACTCACCCTTCAAACCGGAACACAACAATACCAAGTACAGCTATTTTGCGGTAGAATATCTGTTGAGTGGGTGATCCAGATGAGCTTGCACAAAGCCCTACCACCCGTAATAATCTTAGGTAATGCCTAACTTAAAAAAAATCACTATACCAATATACATAAAACTTATAACAAAAGTAAAAACATATTTCGGAGAAGGTTTAGTATGTAATTTTATGTCATTATAATAATACATACTATATTTATATATATATTTATATATTTGATGTATATGGCTTGATGTAAGGCCGCAGACTCGGAGGTCCTGGGTTCGATTCCCAGGTCGGTCCAATAAAAAGTTATTGGGTTTCTCTGTCATAAAATTCTCAGTAGCAGCCCGGAGTCAGGAAGTTGGAAGTGTGTTCACTCCCGTGCCTCGGAAAGCACGTAAAGCCGTTGGTCCTGCCCCTGAACTCTTTCCGGTCGTGTCGGATTGCCGTCCCATCGGATATGAGAGTTAGGGAATAGAGAGTGCACCTGTGTTTGCGCACACACCTGTGCACTATAATATCCCCTGCGCAGTTGGCTAATCTTTCTTAAGATTAGCCGCCGTGGCCGAAATCGGTCTGGAGGAAATTATTATTATTATAATTACATACTATAAACGCATCAGATTTATTAAACGGTTTTCTTAATTACAAAAAAAACGTGAGCAAATGTATGCTAATTTTTTTTCGTACTCTATAAGCTGTAACGAAACTTAATAGATCTATATTTTACCTTTTTACAAGTACATCCCGTTATATTGTTGGAAACTGGATGTTCCCTAATGGATTTTCTTAGTCTTGCCACAGGTCAATCTTTTAGACAGCGTGTTTTTTCTATAAATTTGTAATGCGTTTTTTCTATAATTTATTTTAAATTTTAATTATAGTTATAGAATATATGAAAAAAAATCCTGTTAAAGTAAAAAAAAATCGTGATTAAGTATTATTTGTCTCTTTGTTCAACAATTGCTATTACTCATCAATTCGGTCTTATTTTTCAAGTTTGAAGACAAAGAAAACTCTTCCATATCCTTGCTAATATTATAAATGTGAAAGTGTGTTTGTTTGTTTGCTTATTACGTAATAATAAGATATATAAATAAATAAATATACGGTATGAGTATAATCCTAATTACCTAATACTTTTGCGACAATATTTAAGTAATTATTTTAAGTATATTTGTACGTTAATAACTACTGACAATATTAAATAAGCTCTGTTTTGCTTTGTTTATTGAGAGCTCGCCTGTGTATTATTTTGTTTTACTTTTTTTAATTTTGAATGGTGGGATTGTTACACAATTAATCATAGCATAACATACCAAAATTTTTGTGCAAGAAATTAATGGTAATATTAATTTCAAATATAAGCCGAGATGGCCCAGTGGAAAGTGAATCTTAACCGATGATCGTGGGTTCAAGGCCGGGCAAGCACCACGGAATTTTCATGTGCTTAATTTGTTAGTATAATTTAATTTAGAAGAAAAACACCGTGAGGAAACCTGCATGTGTCTAATTTCACTGAAATTCTGCCACATGTGTATTCTACCTACCCGCACTGGAGCAGCGTGGTGGAATAAGCTTCAAACCTTCTTCTCAAAAAAGGCTGTTACGGTTACGGTTAATTTTAAACGTTAAAAGCTCCGAGACTGTATAAACGACATCCAATTTTTATGTCAATCAACAAGAAATGTATAACAATATCAATGTTTTTAAATCTTTATAATTTTTATCTTCAGGTACCCAGCCATATGTCGTTGATCTATATTATGTCATATAAATATAGATTCAAGAAGAAGCTAAAAAGTAGTTAGGTGGTTAGCTGTTATTGTGTTCTGCTGACCGATTTTAGCGAGAGTGCACATTCGATTCAATAGTGTAATACTTTTATCGTCTTAACTTCTACTATAATACTGCGAACACTAAACTAACATAATCAGACCCCACGAACGTTGTTTGAGGCACATTAATTTTATGAAATCTACCGGGTTCTAAGTTGTTGAGAAATTAAATCCACGGTCGCGTTTAAGATTTTATGTTCCATGATTTCAATTGCGTACTAAGCTGCCGTTGTAATTTGTGCCCGTTGGGAGAAACTGCGGGTCATGAAGCTCAATTCAGCGGTTAATTCCTGAGTCTAATAGGCGTTCAACTTCTGTGGGTTTGTTTGTATATTTTAAAGAGAAATTAAATTAAAAAAAAAAAAACATTACAAAACCCGAGTGTAATATGTTAACTTTCGCTACACGATATTTAAGAAAGTAAATATGTGTGTATTTATTATTATGTATTATTTAAGTTATAAAAACATTTCACTTGGGTTTCCTGTAATATATTTCTTAATCTTACGAAATCAAATTATGGGCCCAAAAATTAGGGCAAATGGCTTTCCTAAATAGGAAGAACAAAACCAATAAAATATCTTTTTGTAAATGATTTAATTATTTCTGAATCAAATTATAATACATATCAGTGAGATAAGTAACAATTTTGTTGATAAGATAGTATTTGGAAATATAATATGCTACTCTTGTATATTATATTATTAATCATGAAATATCAGATTGAATACTTTTTTTAATTATTAAAGTTTAAAGAAATAATGTAACAGCCTGTGAATATCCCACTGCTGGGCTAAGTCCTTCTTTCCTTTTGAGGAGAAGGTTTGGAGCTGATACCACCACGCTGCTCCAATGCGGTTTGGTGGATACAAATGTATCAGAGTTTCAGTGAAATTAGACACGGAGGAAATGCTTTTTTAATATGAACTATATATAATAATAATTTTTAATGTTAATTTTTTTAATTAGACAAATATAGACGTTGTTGTACCTACTAGTAGAACGTTGTGCAAGCCTACCATCGTGGTAGGTAACACTCACTACTATGTTAATATATGGCTAGGCATCCATAATTATTATTGCTATATTTAAAGGATGTGTCCTCCGGTGAAACAGGTACAACGTACATCTTTTGGATCCCGATCTATCTATCCGAGGAATTATTTTATTTTAATTTAAAAATTAACACTTAAAGTATATTTTTACATGATAGCAAGTATTTATGAAAAATAGGATTTAGAAACTCAATTCTGTTTGGGAAAACCTGATGAGGTAATTTGTAATTTTGCACGCGTATCAATAGATAAAAACATTGAAGAACCGTAAAACACGTGGGGAACAGCCTTACATTTTCATGATTTATGCGAATAGCTTTCGGTAAAAAATGTGATGCAATTGATATAACTTTAATTAATTCGGGATTGAAAAACAAAAGAGGTTATTTGTGTTTAGAAATAAAAAAAAATTGCCAGCATTTTTCATCAAAATTTCTATTCACCCTAGGATTTTTAACGTTAATTATATTTCGTGATTGTTTTTTTTTTTTTAATATTTAGTTCATTAAAATAATAAACCTATTTTTAATTTTTCAAACTTACTGCACCATAAGGCTCGTGCAGGCTTGCAGCGCACCGAACCTGCGCCGAACAAACTTACCGCAATCAGCCAGTCCCGTAGCAAGTCCTGTGGAGTACGCACGTCTGTGCCTCCCTTAACCCGCCATTACGAATTACAAAAATTTAAAAAAGTATTTTTCGCGCGAACTGAAAGTGAACGACAGTGACAGTTGGATTGCTATTTAGTTATTTAGTGTTTATTAGAATAAAGGAAACTTTGAAAGTATCATCAAAACTTTAGTAAGTAACTTATTATTATGTTTTATTATATTTCATTTTATAGGAATACTTAAATTCATTAATGAATGATAAAATAAATAATTAAGTACTTTTTTCGTGATTCGACGTAATAAGTACATTGGTTTGCTAGGGAAATAAAACAAAATTAAAAAACTATTAAATTTTCTATTTTAAAAAAGTTATAAAAGAATAATAATTATTAAAATTAAAATACAATGTGTTAAACAAACACAATATTTTTCTTTTAAAAATTAGTAATTCGATATAAAATTGTCATAAAAAAATATTTTTAATTCAATTTAAATGTAACATTCGAAATTTTAAATATATTTTTATAGAAATATTTTCAGTATGTAATATTATTTAATATAACATAGTTTTACGCACGCTACGTCTTCATAAAATTATAATAAAGATTTACAACCACTAACGATGTTATTATTGGGCTGTTTATTGTTCATTTATGGTACTTTATCACATTGCTGTATGCTGTATGTATGTAGATAGAATCATTGATGATAAATGCAGGCATTTGTTTTTTTTTAATTTTTAACGGAATGAACCTCATTTCTTCTTCCTTTTCGAATAAATTAGTGACTGGCAAAATATAAACTTACAACTTGTCTCGAATGGTTTTTTAGTCAATGCTTTAATAAAATTAATGTTGCGTTCATAATTAATTTTTTTTTACAACGCCGCTGTTGAAACTATTTTTAATCTGTTAATTTTTTTATTGATTTGAAAAAAATATAAGTTCATTATATTTAATGAGCTGTTAAAAATGACTTAAGACGCAATAAGACATTCTAACCTTAACGATATATCGCTTCGCAGTTTAACTTTAGATTAAATTATCTTTATTTTAATAGTAAAATAATAAACGACACAGAACAGCGTGATAGTTGAATGAATTTATTATTACAATGTCTATTTAAGATAAAACTTGAAAGATGTCAAAGTAAATTTGTATTAGAAAAGGCGTGAGGTAAATTCCGCCTTCTTATTAAATGCGATTAGATTTTCTTCTAACTTATTATCTGTCACGGTCTTATATATTTAGTTATATATTGATAAGAAAGAGGCAAAACTATACTCTTTTATGTAAGATAAATTATATGGATATTTTTTAATTTTTTGAACTTATGTTTCTTTGTTTTTTATTTGTAAAATTAAGATAAAATAAAAATTATGTGTTATATATGTTATATTTATTTGGTTAATAAACGTATAATTCAACGATTTAAAAATAGAACTACGTATCTATAATGCAAATTTATATATATGCATTAATATACCAACCCGCATTAGAGCAGCGTGGTGGAATAAGCTCCAATACCTTCTCCTCAAAAAGAGCAGAGGAGGCCTTTAGCCCAGCAGTGGGACATTCACAGGCTGTTACGGTTACGGTAATATAGCTGATATAATAAAGTACATAGCACGATCGAAAAAAAATACTCCCAAGAAGATAAACGGATTAAGGAAATGAATGGGAGGAAATTTCACTGATATTACGAATACTTACACACACAAAGTCTTGAAATTTTGTAAATGTACTTCTATATCCTGTACAAGTTAGCTTGATCTTTTTGACAGACAGGTTAGTGATGGGAAACAGAAAAACGGGTCGAATTTTTTTTTTCACTTTTCGTAATTCAAATTATAATTCTTTTTTTTTAATTATTTTTCTAAAAAGAGTTATACCAGCTAAAGAGACCCCAACCCCCATTCGTAACAATAACTTAACAATGATCTTTAATAATGATTTTTTGTAATCGATATTTGTAAGTTACTGCCTGTTATTCGTGTCCCATCCGTCCGACCGATGTAACATTGTACAAGCGTCTATTATTTTCAGTGTTCATATTTAAATTTTACTTTGAAGCAATAAAAAGTCTTAAAATTTTCAGATAACGTTTGAATCTTTAGGGACTTTTGTGTTATATGTATTTTTTTAATATTCAGTCATTGCAAAGTTATGTCGATCAGAAAAATTTACATCTGTCAAAGAGATCAAGCTAACTTGTACAGGGTACAGTATTATAACAAATCGAAACGGATGTACGTAAATCAAATCCCACGGGATAGACGGGAGTGGATTAGAGTTGAGTGGATTGTTCTTTGACAGTGACTGCAAACATGAAATTCGGAAGGTTGATTTCTTAACTGTATAAAAATCGCTTCGAATTGATATTAAGGTAATTACCCCCACGAGGGTAAAGTAATATTAGGCGTTAGGAAGTAATAAATTGAATAAAATTATTTGGTAATATCACAAAAATGAAATAAATTGCTTTATTTCGAAAATATGCCTTGACGGGAAACGGTATGACGCTCTCTTAAGCCATCATACCCCCTCTCCAACGCCGCTTCTTTGTGTGCGTGACGCTTACACTATATACTTCCTTGCGTATAATATATTAATAAAAAGAAAATATAATAATTCTTTAGAGAAGCTATGTTTCTATTTAGTCCACTCCTTATTTATTTAATGGATTAATTGAATTATAAGCTCTGTCATTCATCGGTGGTCCCGCGACGGCCATATTTTTTTATCAATAGTTACTTTTCGTATCTAGTAACAATTTGTTGTAGTCGTTTTTGTTATTTGAAAAATATACCTTGCTTGTGAATTAACGTTAAGCCTATTAACTTATTTCATTACATATTTATTAATAAGGTAATAATAAATTATTATTTTTTATTTAGATTATTACTTTTCATTATTAATTGTTGATTAATTTGATGATAATGTATAAATACTAGGCAGGCTTTGTACAAGCCCGTCTGGGTAGGTACCAGTTTTTCTAAACAGCAATACGTTAATTGCGTTTCAGTTTAAAGGATGGCTGAGCCAGTGTAACTACAGGCACAAGGAACATAATATCTTAGTTTACAAAATTAGTGGCGCATTGACATTGAGAAACAAATATAAAAAAAAGATCATTACGGTAGAGACCTTTAATAACGTATATTTTGATGAGCCGGTTGGCGTGGTTGGTAGATACTTGCCTTTCATTCCGAAGGTTATGGGTTCGATCCCTACCCAGGACAGACATTTGTGTGCATGAACATGCCTGTTTGTCCCGAGTCTGGGTGTAATTATCTATATAAGTATGTATTTACAAATGAAATGAATAATAGTATATCAGTTGTCTGGTTTCCATAGTACAAGCTCCGCTTAATTTGGGATCAGATGGCCGTGTGTGAATAATTTCCCAGGATATTATTATATTATAATATAACATTGGTCCACCAACCCGCATTGGAGCAGCGTGGTGGAATAAGCTCCAAACCTTCTCCTCAAATAAGGAGAGGAGGCCTTAGTCCAGCAGTAGGACATTCACAGTCTGTTACATTGGCTAAAATTATGTATTTCGACATCAAGTTCAATCCATAGTCCAGACATCTTAGTTCATTTTTTTTTTGTATTTTTTATTATTTTACGAGTATAATTTTTGGTAGCTCGCATTCTGGACTTTTGTTTTTGATTCTAAAAAATAAACAAATATATAGACAAGGTTTGTGGCATCCTTATCTATACTTTTGGCAACGTGTACGCAAAATGTCATGATGATCGATTCAGAAGTTAAGACGTGACAGTTTAACAAACATACTGACATTCACATTTATAATATTAGTAAGGAATGGAACTGCTTTTATCCTCATGGATTTAGTGATTATTAACAAAAAATCTTTATTATTTAACTAATTTTGTTTACTACTATAAATTACAACATTATATTTTTCGCTCAAAGTGTATGCTATTCAGTACACTTAAAAGTTTTAAAAGAGATTACATAGCCATTAGCTAACCTAGCTCAAAGAGTAAGCCTCACTATTCAGGGATATTGGCGTCTTGGATACAATTTTGCAGGACAATCTCTGTGAGAGAAATACGACATTGATTTCTTATACTATATTAGACGCTCGTACCGACTTCGTATGCCTGAATTATATACTTTGATATTAGTATGCCCTGCGCCTCTAGTCCTCCTTGAGAATATATGCCATGGCTGTAAAATTGGTCAAGACATAGTCATATTTACATAGAAATATTAAGAATGTAATTCTTTGAAGACATATTCCCGGTAGGTTATTCAGAAATCAATTGAAATTGGTCTGGAGAACATGTTCATCATCAATATGAGCTATTGCATAGCTTTAAATCCAATTTCACTCAAAACCTGATTACGTTTGTCTGATAACAATATAAACAGTTCTTGCTTTAACTTTTGTTGTAAATGTAATCACAGTGTTGGCTGAAACTTTATATCACTTCATTAACAGCGGAAAAAAATTAATCAAGACAATAAAACTTTTACGATTTAATCTCATTTTGTTACTTTTACGATTTAATTTCACGATGATTATTTTTACTGCTCAGTTACTTGATACTGATTTGTTATCTAAATAAGAATGCAGGCTACCTGTCAGTCTTTAAGTAACAATGCGAGCTGTCATTTTAATAGACTGGTTTTCATCCGCGGCTTCAGCCGTTTTTGTGTGTGGATGGGGGGGGGGATTGTTCTTTGTCTGGTGTACTCTATATCATTTTTTATACCCTGACAACGTGTATGCAAAATTTTATGATGATCGATTGTTAGTTGGGGCGGTAAGACGGTAATAACATAAAATTCTTGATTAGGTTGTCTGAAAGAAATTGCTAATTAGTGATAGCACTTTTGTATTAAACATTAATTCGAACTAAGGATTATTCTATACAATATTTTTGTATGGTGTAATACAGTATAGATAAATAAAAAATAACTTATATAAGGTTCTCCAGACCGATTTCGGCTACGGTGGCCAATTTCAAGGGATGGGACGGCAATCCGACACGACCGGAAAGAGTTCAGGCGCAGGACCAACGGCTTTACGTGATTTTCGAGGCACGAGAGCGTACACACTACCAATTTCCAGACTCCGGGCTGCTATTGAAAATTTTCGACAGAAAAACCCAATAACTTTTTTATTGGCCCGGACTGGGATTTGAACCAATTACCTTCGGGTCTGCGGCCTTACATCTAGCCACTAGACCAACGAGACAATCTATAACTTGTATGATAATATATTAATCAACCACCGTTTTTAAGGAAATACTAATATTCCAATTAAGCGTCTAACTTGTGTTTGGAGTCGTTTTTGACGCTTGATGGGCCTAATAATAATTAGTAAAAAAAATCTTTTGCGTTTTTTCCAGAAATAGATAAATAAACGTAAACAGCAAAACCTTATTTTAATACAAAATTGGACTCAATCGTTACGGCCATTTCCGAGATACATAATATATGTATATATAAGTCTTGAGGGATTAACGTGATAATGTTTTCAATTCAAGGTCACATCGTTTCTCGTGTTAAATATGGAGAAACTCAACGTTCGAGATAATGTTACTATGGGTAAAATGGGTATACAGTGGATAGTTAGACTTATCGGCTTACACGTGTCAATTGTAACTGAACAGTTGGTGTCCAAAAAAGTTGAAAACGAATTTGAATGAACACGTTCTGATGGTTCAATATTGGTCGTTTTTATTCTATAAAAACATAGTTTCGCTTCATGACAGGAAGCAGGCTGAGGGACAGGTTCACCTAGTTTTCTTTTATTAAAGTTATTTGCCTATAAAATGTATATAAATATATTATATATACAGATTAATCTTAGTTACCCGCGGTGACTTCAAAATAGAACACAGCAATGCAAAGTATAAATGTTTTTCAGGAAAATGATTGACGCGGAGATGATACTCACCCGAACTTGAACAAAGAACAGCCATCACGTAAAGTGTAATTGTTATGACGTAGTGTAACGATGATTGAAATATAAATGTTACAACGCGACGCTCCAGAGCTCTGTCAGTGAATGAATATTAACAAAACTGTATACAAAAAAGTAGAGTTCGAGACTCGTGTACTCATTTGAGATTCTCTATTGAAACGTAATGAAACTGAACCGTTTTTGGAAATATTGATCACTGGTGATGAAAAGTGGATTACCTACGATAAGATAGTGCGAAAAAGATCATGATCAAAGAGCAGGCAAGCTCCACAGACCACGAAACGGTATTTAGTTAACAGTACTTTATGGATTGTCAAAAATTATTTGTCGAAGTTTTTTGATCAGATGTTCTAAATTTCCATATCAATGGGATTATGTCACTACCTACAAAATGGCACATATGTTTATATATAGTATAATCAAATGTAAATATAATATAATGATAAAAAAATATCTTAAATTTGTATACAAATACGAGAAACTTTTTCTGACCATATATAATATTTAATAGTACACACACACATATTTGATTAAAATTTTATATACAACGTGAAAGCTTAAAGAGCACACCTTTACCATCAAGTTGTGAGAATATATAGAAATTGATAATATCATAAATTTCTAAAGAAAAACCAGCAAAATTATACTCATACATATATGTATGTTTAACTACGTAGTGTCACCCATGCGAAGCTCGACAGGACCGCTAGTACATTAAAATTGTGGATGAAATTTGGGATGTTACGCTTACTCTGCTAAATTTACGCTGCACAAGCATTTTATGTACATACACTATCTGACGAAAGGGTCAGTGTACTCAAATATCTGCGTCATATTTTGCTTGAAGCAAATATTTGGTCATATATAGATATCATTTATTTCTAAGCAGTACGATTTTTTGACTTGGATAAAATTAATAATTTAGACTGGTAATAGCGGAATTGAATACCAGGACGAATAAAAAAAATATAGGCAAAAATAAAAAAAAACTGCAAAATACAGTTAATTAAGAGTAGAACTTAGATGGCCCAGTGGTTAGAATATGACAATCTTATTTGAAGATTTCCCTTTATTTAAACAATCTGTTTTTATTTCATCTCGTACTCGGCGGTAAAATAAAACATCGCGAGGAAGACCTACATGTGTTGAGAATCTGCTACCAACCCATATTCGAGCAGCGTAGTGGAATATGCCTCAAACCTTCTACTAATAAGGAGAAGAGGCAGTAACCCAGCAGTGGGACGTTAGGTGGCTGTTTCTTTACTTTTTTACTTTAAGAGTCAGTAAGTAAGTAACTGTATTATAATAATTAGATAGGTTCTTCAATTTCCCTTAGAAAAGTCAAATCAAAAAGTAACAGAAAATGGGTAACGATTATGAAAGGCGGCTTGACTATCGCCCCTACATAATTCGACGCCCCGGGCACATGCTCTTGGCCATAGGGCAAATACGCCACTGGTATTTATTAGATATTTGCGTAAAAATGTAGTTGGATTTAGTATGTATGTCTGATACACTTTGTGAGTTATTAAATATTATTATTCAAGCTTACTACAAAAGCTTACTCTTAATATTCCACCAGATTACCTAGGTCATAGGTTTATAATCCATCTCGTGCTTGACGGTGAAGGGAAACATCGTGAGGAAACCTGATGTGTCTGATTTCATTGAAATTCTGCCACATGTGTATTCTACTAACCCGCATTGGAGCAGCGTGGTGGAATAAGCTCCAAGCCTACTCCTCAAAAAGGGAGAAGGCCTTAGCCCAGCAGTGGCTTAACAGGCTGTTACTGTTACCTAGGTCAAATAATTTATATCATATAATTAAATTACATTTTTTATAGTAGGTTTCAATATAAGAAGTTACTAAACTTTATTGTTATTGATATTTTTCTTTTTGTCCATGCTGTATTCTTTAAGTAATTGTGACACTTAGAATTAGTATTTACTTTTGTTATATTACATTATTTTAATAAGTGTACACATTGTTGAAGAATCAAATAAAATAAATATACAAAGTAACAGTACGTTGATATCCCAAAGATGTGCAGATATTTCCTTTTGAAAACAATGCTTGGATATTAAACCATTACGCTACAAGTATATGAGTAAAATTTATTTAATACTTAAATTAATAAATTACAAAGTAAACACCTAACCAATAATGGATTTATATTACGTGGGCGCAGTTTTCTATACTTAATCGGCTAGTCGCTTTGATCAGGCGATCGTTCGATCTTCTTCGGAGTATGATGTTTAAAAACTTTATTATAAAGTAAATGAATATAGAGAACAATTACACGCGAAGGCGGTCTTACTACTGAAATGATAATGAAATACCAAAAAGCATAAATAAATATTATTTTTTCATTTATAACATAATTTCATCTATACTAATATTATAAATGCGAAAATAACTTCTGTTAAGTCTTTCACGGCTAAACGGCTGAATCGAAATTGATGAATTTTGGTAAGAAACAGACTTGAACCGCAAGATCCTTTCTAAGTATCAAAGAATATTCATATACGTACACCCCTTCCCCCCGAAGAAACGGGCGAAGACTATTAACATTGTAAAGTGATTCCTTTGATTATTTTATCGACATCACTCAAAGCTACAAATATTTATATGGAACTTCCATATTATTTTTGTGTTTCAGATATTTGGTAACAAAAAGATTAAAACATAACCAATTAGATTATATTTAAAACATACTATCTTATATTAATTTTTACTTTTATTTGCAACCTACGAATTAAACATTTTACTTCTATAAGACAATTTTACGTAAATTTACTTTTCAGAATTTTATTCGAAAAAAAAACGCAAAGAAAATTAAAATGTATTAGATTTTTTTCTTACAATATTCTCGCTAAATAAGATCATAAAGATATCAAGTTTATTTATTAATGTGTAGCGCTTTTCACGTATCGAATCACGTTGAACGTACGAAGGATATTAATCACATCACGATTCTAGAATGAAAGCAAAAAGTAAATGATACAAATGATTAAGGGATAATGTTTCTTTAATATTATATAACGGCCGTATATATCTTTCTCAATATTGACTTAATTCATTTATAGCATAGACGCCAATATAGACACAAGAAATGAAATTAACTTGTGTTACGTCATAAATTGACGACGTCATAATTGATGCTACTGAAACTGCGAAGTGCATTTACTTATATAATAATATTATATACTAAATCCATCACCGAAACGCGCTGCATCTAGTATGAATTTGATGTCAAAACAAATAGGTTATAAAAACATGTCTCATTGGTATACATGGAAAATTATACATATATGAAAGAATTTAACTCGTGTTAAAACTAAAATCATCATAATCTTTTGACCGCTTACAATCTGGATTTATTAAACTAGCGGTCTCTATAATTAATCTGTATAAAAACTCTTTTTCGGTTAAAACTGCTTCTGATCGTCAAAATTAGGTTAACAAGTATTTTTAGCGTGGTAAACCAAATGGTCACATAAAAGTCATTTACTAGTTGAGAGGCTCATAGAAATAAACTTACGTATAATTACTCAAAAATATTTTTGACAGCGAAATTGTTATAAATATGTGTATTGTATTAACATTGTAAAAAGTTCTGAGTAAATAAATATATTTTGTTTTGTATATGTGTTAAGAGATTTTTGCTATACATTAAATCCTCAAGGGATCAACCTTAGAACTAAATAACTTTTCATCTCTCCAAACAGATCGATTACCGGCCAGAGCATCAATCATCCACCGGTGATGCTGCGTAAATTATGTGATAATTCTGAGCCAACATTGCAACATATAAAACCTATTAGTTTTCTTTCTGACTTGACTGTTAATTTTCTTTGATTATTAAAATAATAATTTATGAACATATGTTTTTATTCTTATTGAAGGTAGAACTAAAATATATTCACAAATAATGATTGAGGTGAGAAGCCTTATCGTTAACATTATAAAAAAAACAAAACATACTTTCCACGAGTGGGCTCTATAAGCTATTTTCAATCGTCATTAATTGTTTTTAATGAAAAAATTATATATGACAAATCGGCCTTATTCACGATCAGAAATACTTGAGGCGTTTTTAATTTGTCAAATAAATAAAAGTACTCGTAAATATTTCCACCGAATATTAGCTATTAGAGTATTGTTTTAATCATAAATTTCGGAAGTCAAGACAGTGATTAATAGCATAATCACAAAGCGTGGGTCTGTGACAGAATGTTAGCGTCAATGCCACCGGATATTACAGTTATAACGTGTAAGGTGAACTTGATGATATGGTTATCAAATTTGTAATGCTAGAAAATTTTGGCAGTAGGATTTTGCAAGCCCGTCTGGGTATGTACACTAGCTTATTTTATTATATTCTACAGTCAAATAGCAATACTTGGTATTGTTGTTTCCGTTGTAATGGTCAGTGAGCCAGTAAATAACGGCACAAGGGACAATATATTAGCATCATGATTGGTAGCGCATTGCCGATGTAAAGAATGATTAATACTTGCGCCACTGTTTAAAAAGCGCCAATGTTTATATACATCCGGCTGAGTTCATCTCGCCCCCCCCCCCTCCGGTGACGCTGTAGAGGCCACTCTGGCCAACAGCAACTAGACATTTCAAAAAAAAAAAACAATGTTTATGGGCAGTGGTGACCAGCTACAATCACACTATAGTCTGCCTATCTATTTAAATAAAAAAAATATTTTAAAATATTATTACTCTCATATATATGTATGTAGCCGAGATGGCTTAGTGGTTAGAACGCGTGAATCTTAATCGATGATCATGGGTTCAAACCCGGGCAAGCACCACGGAATTTTCATGTGCTTAATTTGTTATTGTAATTTATCTAGTGCTTTACGGTGAAGGAAAACATCGTGAGGAAACCTGCATGTGTCTAATTTCACTGAAATTCTGCCACATGTGTATGACACCAACCCGCACTGGAGCAGTGTGGTGGAATAAGCTCCAAACCTTCTCCTCAAAAAAGGGAGATTAATAGGCTGCTACTATGTATACAATAAAAATAATAAACGAACATTCACGTTAGTTTCTATATTGGCTGCTAGATGTCACGCCTTCATCTGTCAGATCCCAAGAGCACAGACTATTTGTATATTAAATTATTTCTACCCTTGGTGCCGCTTGCAATTTATTCATATATGCTTTCACATAAAATCAGTTCCAGCAGCGAGTTTCTTGAAGATTCAAACATGAGTCACGTTAATATTCTCATGCGCTTTCACTTTAACTTTGTCGGAATTATTAAGTTAAAATTATACGATTTTAATATGCTTAGGAAACATACATAGTAACAGCCTGTGAATGTCCCACTGCTGGGCTAAGGCCTTCTTTCCTTTTGGAGGAGAATGTTTGGAGCTTATTCCACCACGCTATTCCAATGCGGTTTGTTGAAATACACATGTGGCAGAATTTGAGTAAAATTAGAAAAATGCAGCTTTTCTCACTATGTATTCCTTCATCGTCAAGCACGAAATGAATTATAAACTAAACTTATGCATATGAAAATTCAGTGGTCCCTGCCCAGGTTTGAACCCATGATCATTAGTTAAGAGTCACGCGTTCTAACCACTGAGCCATCTCGGCTTGTGTGCTTTGGCTATATATATTTGGCTTTATAAATTAGCTTCATCGTAAATTGAAAAAGTAATAATGAAAGTCGAGAGGTGTTGGACATTGTTGGAACGAAATTTCATTTACTATATTATAACGTATTAAATAACAGGCACAATATTTTAATAAATGAAGGTGTAGTAATAACATTATAATTAATAATTTTTACATTACACATACTGGGCAACTTCAATGCCAAAATTAGAAAAAATTTTTTATTAAATTGTGTGGGCAAATTTGGACTTGGAACACGCAACGAAAGAGGAGAACGTCTCATACAGTTTGCCTGAAAAATGAAAATGACCTGGTGATAGCCAATAGCCTTTTCCAGCACCATCCTCGCAGGCTATACACTTGGACATTGCCAGATGGTAAATATCGCAATCAAATAGATTATATCCTAATTAGATCGCGATGGAAAACATCAATTAGAAATGCCCATACATTACTCGGGGCAGATTGTGGATCTGACCACCAACTTCTAATTTCAAAGTTTAAATTAAAGTTAAAAGCGGCTCGAAGTCACCAAAAACAGAGAAGAATTGAAGTTCAGGACAACTCAAAGTTTTACGCTGCTGCAAAACAGAAGTGGGTAGCATGGGCGAAAGCAGACTTTACAGAGGAGACACCTGAGAGGTTGTGGGATCGAACCAAAAAACTAATAATAGAGTCTGCTTCGGTCTCGGGATCATCAGCTGCAACATGCAAGTGACAACACTGGATGTCAGATAATACCTTAGAACTAGTTGAACGGAGACGCACGCTAAAGTCAACAGGTGCAGGCATTGGCGACTTAAACAAACAGTCAGCACAAATTCAGGCAGGTTGCAGGAAGGCATATAATGCCTATCTCTGCAAAATATGTGAGGAAATCGATGCTCATGCAAATAGACATGAGTCCAGAGATCTCTATCATAAAATTCGATTTATCACAAAGACACTTCCGTCCAAGACCTGAGCCATTGAAGATAGTGATGGTAGAGTGGTCAATGAGCTAAACCATATTACTGACGTTTGGAAGCGATACTGCCAGTCCTTGTTTCAGGACAACCAGTCGAAAAACTTTCCTGATACAGAGCCCGGAAATGAAAACCAAGAGCCAGACATTCTTCGATCGGAAGTAAAAGCCGCCATTATGCATCTAAAGAAGGGGAAAGCCACAGAAAGAGATGCTATACCGATCGAAACTATAAGAGCCTTAGGCGACATAGGTGTCAATATCTTCCACAACATATGCAACAAGATATGGTATTCAGGAACATGGCCTACAGAATGGTCTCCACGGTTTTCATTCCTTTGCACAAGAAGGGTTCAACTAAGAAGTGTAGCAACTACCGCCTTATAGCCCTCATATCTCATGCTAGTAAAATTTTACTACACATACTCAATAAACGACTGAAGAACTTTCTGTCCAAGGAAATTGCACCAGAACAAGCCGGTTTTGTAAAAGGAAGGGGTACACGTGAACAGATTCTCATTGTTCGCCAGATAATAGAGAAGGCACGAGAGTTTAACAAGCCTACCTATATTTGCTTTGTTGACTTCTCAAAGGCATTTGACTCAGTAAAATGGCCCAGACTATGGAGGGTGTTACTGGACATGAGTACACAGAAACACTTAGTTCATCTTCTTAGACGTCTTTACGAAGATAGGACTGCATCCGTGCGGACGAATGATGTTTTATCTGAAGACTTTCATCCCAGCGCTGGAGTTCGCCAAGGATCAAGGACTGAAGGACTGTGACATCAATTCCATCGCGAACAAAGAAATTTGGCAACTCCTTTCTTTGTCGCACTTCCAAAAAATGGAATTCCTTACCAGCTCACGTGTTCCCCTCCTCTTACAACCCGGGTTCCTTCAAACGAGGCGTGAAGAGGCATCTTGCGGGCCGGCAAGGCGAAGGCGGCTAGTGCAGAACGTTTTTCCCGTCTGTACTGGCCGTCTTGTCGTCGCGTTTGGACTCTACTACCACTTACCATCAGGTGGAGTAGAGTCATTTGCCCTCCCGGCGAATATAAAAAAAAAAAAAAGGATACATAATATCACCGCTCTTGTTCAATGCTTACACAGAACTGGTAATGCGCATTGCGCTTGAGGACTGGAGTGACGGTATTGCAGTTGGTGAGCGCAAGATTATGAATTTGCGCTATGCCGACGACACGACCCTGTTTGCGTCTGACGCAGTTCATATGGAAGAATTACTTCTTAAAATGGAGCGCGTATGCCAAGAATTCGGATTAAAGCTTAACCGCAGTAAAACGAAGATTATGATTGTAGACCGGGCGAAAAACAACTCGCCCGAGATCACTCAGATTGCGAACTGTGAGGTCGTCCAATCCTATATATATATATTGGGAGCTTTAATATCGAATAATGGCGGATGCGTAGATGAGGTCAAGCGACGTATGGCAATTACAAGAACTGCAATGGAGAGGCTGAAGAAAATATGGAGGAACAGAAACATTACCAAAGCAACCAAGATCCGGCTCGTACAAACGCTTGTTTTCCCCATATTTCTATACGCTGCGGAGACGTGGACTTTGCGGCAGGTCGAAAATAAGAAGATCGATGCTCTGGAGATGTGGTGCTGGAGACGAATGTTAAGACTTTCGTGGACCGAATTTCGCACCAATATCTCCATTCTTCAAGAACTCGGCATCAAACAGCATCTTTCGGCGCTGGTTCGAAAGCGCATATTAACATTTTTTGGACACGTCTCCCGGCAAGGAAATGACTCCATTGAACGTCTTGTTATTCAAGGCAAGGTGGATGGCATCAGACCACGTGGAAGGACGCCCATGCGATGGACCGACCAAATAAAAACAACTGTTGGCGGTCCTTTGCATGAATGCACGAGGCTTACCACTGACAGGGAGATATGGCGCAGGCTCATGAGGCGAATAACATCTGCGCCAAATAATTTATAATACTTAATGGCGACCACGACCGCTCTGACAAGAGTGACACGACGAAGAACAAGAAGAAGAAGAAGAAGAAGAAGAAGACATTACACATTGGTAACAACTTTTCCTCAAAAGGAGAGGTGCCTTAGCCCAGTGGTGGGACATTTCATCAGACGTTTATTAATATATAATACACATAAATTATAGAAAAAATAACTTGACGGATTTCTTACACTTATTTCAGTAGCTCTCATTCGCTATGTATGTAGAAGGTGATGTGTTACGTGCTAATTAAGAACTTCAATCCAATAATACATTGCTACTTGCTATTGATGACAAATAAAAAAGCAATATATATGGTACCTAAACAAACAAGCTTGCACATAACCATTATTAAAAAGCTCCAGTCGCATATTTGTGTTCGATTTTTAAATTGACAGTGGAACAAAGTAAGTTATAGTGTGAACGAGCTAGCGGATAAAACCAATTGTGTATTAAAGTCTATATCACAAATACTTGTAATAAAGGCATTCATTTATGTATGCCAAAAATAAAAAAGAAACCTGAAACTGCTCCTTAGAATAAATTATTTTCTTTTTAATAAATTAAAATGAATCGTGATGAGACTTTCGTGAGGTATTCTGCAGACACCAGCCTTCGCAAAACAAACCAGGTTATTTGTATGACTGTTCTTCATTATAATGTTAATATGCGGACCCTAGTTAGGTACCTATATAAAATATATGAATTGATTATTAGTAAATTTTATTGACCCATTATAAATGAAATTAAAAGCAATTTATATGGAACCACCAGGCAAGTTTGTATATCCATCAATAGCAGACCTCTAGTCGCATATAATATTAATTCTAACCTTAAGTGATCCATAAAAAAACAAACTCATAGCTTGGACAAGCTGGTGGATTTATACGAAATGGCACTTAACAAATAAAGCGTCAAATGTTTATCGTTACACTCGATATCACGTTGATGAATATTTTTGTGTGAAGTCATTTACGAATCAAGTTAATATGTAGTTTATTTGTTTGTTTGAACTTTATCGATTAAAAGTGAACCTATAAGGCATTCTCAGCAAATGAAACATTACGCCAAGCAGATATATAGAGGCACCTGTAAAAAAGACTCTTACATATATAATGCAATTATTGTCGTACTACAACGAACGTAATAAAAAATACCATGTATGAAACAAATACCGTCGAAACTGTATTAAAAAAATTTTAGACATAAAAAAAACACTTTAGGACATATACATAATAGGGTTTAAAAAAAAGCTTATAATATTAACATAAATATCAAGAACAAGTCTGTATTAGCTGTGTGATTGAAGATTAGAAAAAAGACACGAGGGTGTCGTAAGAGACGTCTAAAGGAATTTCTTTAAATCGCATACTCCTATCAAGCATCTAAGTGCTTCAACTATTTGTAGCTTTGTAGCAAAAGCATTCAAAACGATATGAAAATACAGCAACAGTGGCACTCGTGTTAAGATAATTATTTGTAAGGTGTTCTTGAGGCATTTAATTTTAAGTCTATTACTTCATACTTTGTATTAAATATTTTTTAAATACTTGTAGCGGTGTATTAAATTGCATTGTGTATTTTTTAATTACTTTACTTTTTGAATATGATGATGTTTTAAATACATAAATAAAAATAATAAAGTTATGCATAGGTGAACTTAAAAATATCTTGGCAATTTTTTTTTTTTATAGAATAGGAAGGCGGACGAGCATATGGGCCACCTGATGGTAAGTGGGCACCAAACGCCTTTAGACATTGGCATTTGTAAGAAATGTCAACCATCGCTTATAGCCAATGCGCCACCAACCTTGGGAACTAAGATTTTATGTCCCTTGTGCCTGTAATTACACTGGCTCACTCACCCCTCAAACCGGAACACAACAATACCAAGTACTGCTGTTTTGCGGTAGAATATCTGATGAGTGGGTGCTACCTACCCAGACGAGCTTGCACAAAGCTCTACCACCAGTACACTACTCATTTAAGTATAGACACAATATATTGCCTCAAGTTGTATGCTTGGGCAAAGGTAACAGACTGTAAATGTCCCACTGCTGGGCCAATACCTCCTCTCCCTTTTTGAGGAGAAGGTTTGGAGCTTATTCCAATACGCTGCTCCAATACGGGTTGATGAAATACACATGTGGCAGAATTTCAGTTAAATTAGACACATGCAGGTTTCCTCACGATGTTTTCTTTCATCGAAAAGCTCGAGATGAATTAAAATCATAAATTAAGCACATGAAAAACTTCAGTGGTGCTTGCTCGGGTTCGAAACCACGATCATCGGTTAAGATTCACGCGTTTTTACCACTGGGCCATCTCGGTTTTTTGCTTGGGCAAACGCTACCTATTTTATTTGACATTTTATATTAATTTATTATTGTTTTAATCAATTGTGTATTAGTGAAAATGCATTATTTACATCATCATAATTATTTTCTGTCAATTTTAAAAAATGAACAAATTCCAAATATAAAAACGGGCCTAAAATTTATCCTTAAAATAAAATAAATTGGAATAAAAAATATACTTCATTTTAATGACATGTATAATGTTTACATATATGTAATACAAGATAAGTAATATAAAAAACAATTTATATATTGATGTAAACCGCATAAAACTCTTTGTTCCTTTCCACAAAACCGGTTTAGCAAAAAAAAATTAATTACCGTAAACTGATGAAAGAGCTTAAGCAGGATGTTTTGAAAAGTTTATTTTTTTATTATAACACACAATGTAGGCTTCGCAAGGATATTATAATAAAACTAGCATTATTATATCGCCCGCCCGAAGTCACTGGTTAACATTATTTGGTCCATGGTAGATTGAGTTAAAAAATATGATTATTTATTTATTAAATACACATTTATTATAAGTATTCAACATGATATTATATTAATTATAAAAAAGCGTAGAGCTTGCCTATTCGTAGAGATTTGTGCTCGTCTGGGTAGGTACACTCACACATCAGATATTCTACCGCAAAACAGCTGTAATTAGTATTGTTGTGAAAACATTGAACGCAGTGATAATAGCTCAAGAATATAGCGAGTGATTTCAAAGAGAACATCTGCTAAGATAATGGTAAAAAATATGAATCACATTTTTTTTTTTAAATCAAATGTTTGAATTCTTTTTATCTTCAAGACTAATTTCAAATACGATAAATTATTATCTAAATTTCAATCTATGTTTTCCATTCCTATGGATGAAATTTCCAAAAGTATATTTGTTTCATTGCATCTATTTACTCAAAGCTTGTGTAATTTTTGAATGTCGATGATCTGAGTTTTTCCAAAGTTGCATGAGCGTAGTGAAATAACTTCAAGACCATCTCCTAAAAGGAAATGATTAAAGGAGGCTTCAGTCGTGGAACATTCATAAGCTGTTACTTTACAATGATCTTTAATATTTACACTCGCCCAGGAGCAGCATACACTTTTTTAAAAAAAATGCTTAAACTAACTAAGCTAACTGAAATTACCGCTATAATGATATAACATCTAAGCCAAGACTACTAGTCAATTTTAATTTCACATTAAAAAATTTAAAAAATCATGGTACATAAATATACGAAATAAAGTTCAAAATTCTTTAAGGACTTGGCACCGACTTCAGACAGTTTTGTAGTATGTATAAAACCTTTTTATGAAAAATTGAATGGTCTTAGTTTCTACCTTTAGTGTATTTCTGCTATTTTTAAAGTAGATTTATTTATAACATCCATAACTAATAATATTTTCATAGACACCAAATTGCAAACAGAGTTACAGTTTTTTTAATGTTATTTGTAACAAAAAAATGCCTTTGCCATATAATATTATAATAATAAATAAAAAGATATTAATTTTAGTAAAGAAACTAAAAGCCGAGATGGCCCAGTGGTAAGAACATGTGAATCTTAACCGATGATCGTGGGTTCAAACCCGGGCAAGCACCACTGAATTTTCATGTGCTTAATTTGTGATTATAATTCATCTCGTGCTTTACGGTGAAGGAAAACATCGTGAGGAAACCTGCATGTGTCTAATTTCACTGAAATTCTGCCACATGTGTATTCCACCAACCCGCATTGGAGCAGCGTGGTGGAATAAGCTCCAAACCTTCTCCTCAAAAAGAGGAGAGGAGGCCTTTAGCCCAGCAGTGGGACATTCACAGGCTGTTACAAAAAAAAAAACAAAGAAACTAAGATTTTATTTATTTTCATGAACTAAATTCTATGTCTTTGTTGGTTTATTTTTATATTTTAAAATCACTTGAATGAATGCATAGTTACTTAACCCTTTACAAGAGCGTGACTGCGAAGGGAAGCCAGTCTATTATATTTCTATTAAGATTTCGCTAGATTTCATCACATTAAACATAACTGTATCAGATGTTTATCATAAGCTGATAATGATAAGTCAGATTTGACAGTAATTAAAACAATCACCGCTTTTGCACAAACAAAATGAGATGTGATTCGTGACAATTACGTATATATTTACATATATATAAGGCATAAAATCATGGTACAGCTATATAACTATGCGAATAGGTGTATAAATAAAATACCTTTGGCGATGTTGTTTTGCTATGACATCCTATATTTTCATATATTATAAGTCGCTTTATTTTTTGAATACCTGAGTTTTTATATAACTATTAAAATAGCTCAGTAATATATCGTTTATATCGTTCGCTTTATGCTAGTTAGAAGTGATACCGTCCACCTCATTTGCAAGTCATGTCAATGCTCACCATCCGCTCCAGAGTGATGAAATCCGTGGACGAAGTATGTACCGATATAGCTCGCTGAAGTTAGCCTGGTTAACATGCTGAAGTAGGCAAGAACAGGCTACATCAGTTATAATACTGATAACAATTCGATAATAAATGTTTGTGAATGGAAACGATAACTCGGAACGCAGCATCACACGGACCAAACCGATTGAAGAATAAAAATGGAGATCCATGATTAGCGGGACAGTTTTGAAGATAGATGGTATACAGTCCAATCGATTGTAAATAATGTTTTTGTTGAAATATATAAGAGAATGGCTCAGTGGTAAGAACGCGTGAATCTTAACCGGTGATCGTAGGTTCAAACCCGGGCAAGCATCACTGAATTTCATGTGCTTAATTTGTGATTATAATTCATCTCGTGCTTTACGGTGAAGGAAAACATCGTGAGGAAACCGGCATGTGTATAATTTCACTGAAATTCTGCCACATGTGTATTCCACCAACCCGCACTGGAGCAGCGTGGTGGAATAAGCTCCATACCTTCTCCTCAAAAAGTGAGAGGAGGCCTTTAGCCCAGCAGTGGGACATTCAAAGGTTGTTACGAGAGTTACGAGATATAAGACTCATGTAGGCTCGAGCGTATTCATGCAGTTTTTTTAATTTTTAAATCATGGGAGCGGAGTTTACTTTTCTTGACTTAAGATGTGATTAAAATCCAATAATCACTAAATGTTCATTATAAACCAGCCATTATAAGGCAGTTTTTTTCAATATATGCCTTTTTTAAAGTTTTTAATCAAGAAGCTTTAGAATTAGTAGTACTATTATTTATTATAAAGCTTTTTAATGCAATAACATAAAAACGAGTGAAAACTATTTTTATTTTTGCAATATATCTGTATATTGCAAAAATACCCTACATATAATGTTTGCATTCTTATGCTTGCGTTTGACACAAAGGCGCCTCAACCGACCTATTTTCTCTCTAATTATACATAAATTATATTTCATAAAATATAAAATACTGGTATCGCGTGTAACTACAAACACTCATAAGTGAAACCTTATTGCATTCGCATGAAAATACAACGTGCTAACCAAGAGTGTGTTTGCACAAGAATGGTGCCGAGTTGTGGGCGAGTAATACGATTTTATCCGTAAAAGCCTCGTATTAACACTATACTTAACTCACACCGCCGAGAACATGTCTTTAAAGGCTTTTTCTGTGTTATAGGGTTACCTGATGGTAAGTGGCCATTGGAGATGTAAGAAATATTAACCATACCTTACATCGCCAATACCTTTGTGCCTGTAGTAACACTAGCTCACTCACCCTTCAAACCGGAACGCAGTATACTAATTGTTGCTGTTTAGCGGTAGAATATCTGATGAGTTGATCAACCCAGACGACCCTGCAAAAAGTTATACCTTCTAGTTAGTAGAGGGATTACATATCCAATGTAACAGACAAACCATCAAATAAAAAAATAAAAAAACGAGTTAGTAAAAATGTAATGATAAAATAATAATTAAAATCCAATAATACAAGCTTTGTTGGAAGTTTTCACGATTGAATTACAAATACGCACAAAGTAAAGATAGTCATATATATACATATAATCATATTTAATTTAATATTTCATTATCAATAAGAATGCCGCAGAGTTAAAAATATCAAACAATGATAATAAAATTTAATAAATATCTTACATCGTTGTTTCTCTATAATTAAATATTAAGCCTCAACGATTATTTTTGAATGCGTTTAATTAACCATCGGCTTAATTTTATTTTAACAGACTTTGGATTTCATTACCCAATTGTTTCAAGATACTTAAAACAATTTTATAAAAATGTATAAAAAATATTTTTTATTTAATACAAGTATAAAAAAGACATCCCACTGCTGGGCTAAGGTTTGGAACTTATTACACACTGCTCCAAATATATATTTCTAACGATTGTATCTTGTATTGACAAGTTGATAACATTAGTTGCTTAATAGTTCCTATATGGCCCACAGTGGGGCAAAGGCCAGCTGTCTTTCCAGGATAAAATTTGGAGCTTAATTCACCACGCTACACTAGTGCGTGGTTTCATATCTTATATAGATATTTATTGCAAATACTTTTTATTCACTTTATGGTAGTGCATTGTACCCGTCTGGGTAGATAGTGGTACATATCAAAAACGAAATTATAATTTTAAAATATAATTTATACATGTCTTGATAAGATTTTTAAAATTCTGTAAAGTAAATAAAGTAAAGTAACAGCCTGTAAATGTCCCACTGCTGGGCTAAGGCCTCCTCTGCCTATTTGAGGAGAAGGTTTGGAGCTTATTCCACCACGCTGCTCCAATGCGGGTTGGAATACACATGTGGCAGAATTTCGATGAAATTAGACACATGCAGGTTTTCTCACGATGTTTTCCTTCACCGAAAAGCACGAGATGAATTAATAACAGAAATTAAGCACATGAAAATTCAGAGGTGCTTGCCCGGGTTTGAACCCACGTTCATCGGTTAAGATTCACGCGTTCTTACCACTGGGCCATCTCGACTTCTGTATCGAAATCTGTATCTTCTGTAGCGAAAAAGAAATAAAGCCATGTCAACTTACGTCGCATATCACTTTCTGACATTTCACAATCGAATTCAACGTCGAGAGTCGAGTTTGCTCTTGCATCCTGGTACACCGATTTCTTAAGGACCTCTTCATTTAGATTATAATTATAAATTATCAACACCATTAACCTTCTTTGTTTTATTGTCGGTAATCATCATAAAGTATTATTACAAATTCTGAGTTTCTTATTATTGTTGACAATACCCCTATTATACGAAAGGTCAGGGAGTTAAGTGGGCGACCTATTATTTCACGACCACTTTTACTTGACGTTATAATATTTATAATACACATACACATATGTAATTATACATATATATAAACTGTATGTTTTACCCGAGTGGTTAGAACGCGTGAATATTAACGCATTATAGCGAGACCTCAGACAGACAAGTACAGATGTAATGTGCTAAATATATGTTTATACTTTATCTCGTGTTCGGCGATGAAGGAAAATGTCGTAAGGAAACCTGCATGTGTCTAATTTCACTATGATTCTATCACACGTGTATCCACCAACCAGCAATGGTGCGTGGTGGAATAAGCTCGAAGCCTCTTCCTCAAACTAGAGGCCTTCGAGGACTTTTATTGTTTTTCTATTAATGTATATGTATATATCTATTCGATATACTTATTCTTACAAGTAAATAACCAATTTTATGATTATATATCACATGCATAATTATATATTGCTATCCTATAAACTTTATATATTTAGTATGTTATATACTTATGAATATTCATATATGGTTAATTATATATTATTAATTTTGGATGTATTTTTTATAGTATAGGTAGGCAGACGAGCATATGAGGCACCAGATGGTAAGCGGTCGATAACGCCCATAGACATTGGCATTGTAAGAAATGTTAACCATCGCTTACATCGCTAATGCTCCACCAACCTTGGGAACTAAGAGGTTATGTCCCATGAGCCTGTAATTACACTGGCTAAAAGTATAAATATTTGATTTTATATATATTTATGTAAAATACATATTTATATTTTTATGCAATAAAAGATATAAATATGTTAATATTCTATAATATTTACCCATTTCTTTAATTGATTACCTCAACCTGAGGTCTGAAAGAAATCGCTACTAAGCGATAAGGCCGCCTTATTGTACAAACATGTATTGTGTTACGACGTTATAAGTACTGTATTTATTTTTTGTATCTGATGTACAATGAAATACTATGTGTCGGTGCAGTAATGTTATTTTTGCTATACATTTATTTATTTATTATTTAGTACATGCATATGTTTATATGAATGACGGACCGGTTGGCGTGGTTGGTAGATATTGGCTTTCACGCCAAAGGTTTTGGGTTCGACAGGACAGACATTTGTGCGCATGAACATGTCTGTTTGTCCTGAGTCTGGATGTAGTTATCTATATAAGTAACCGTAACAGCCTGTGAATGTCCCACTGCTGGGCTAAAGGCCTCCTCTCCTCTTTTTTTTTTTTTTTTGAGGAGAAGGTTTGTAGCTTATTCCACCACGCTGCTCCAATGCGGGTTGGTAGAATTCACATGTGGCAGAACTTCAGTGAAATTAGACACATGCAGGTTTCCTCACGATGTTTTCCTTCACCGTAAAGCACGAGATGAATTATAATCACAAATTAAGTACATGAAAATTCAGTGGTGCTTGCCCGGGTTTGAACCCACGATCATCGGTTAAGATTCACGCGTTCTTACCACAGGGCCATCTCGGCTATTATCTATATAAGTATGTATTTACGAAAGAAAAGTAGTATATTTAGTATATCAGTTGTCTAGCTTCCATTGTACAAGCTCTGCTTAGTTTGGGATCAAATGTTCGTGTGTGAATAATGTCCCAGGATATTATATATTTTACAGATAGATGGCGTTAGTAGTATATTAAATCGCACATTCGTTGAGTTGTCTGAATGATATAAGGTGTTACTTTGATTTGTTAATATGAATAATAAATTTTAAGCATTATATTTAATTTGTAGCATATTGACAGGTTTTTTTTATGGGGAATAAAATCTACAAAGTTTTGTTAGTATCTGTGATTATTTTTGTAAATAAAATTTAATTAATATGCATTTTTAGTTTTATTAAATTCATGATCTTGTTTTAAAATCTTACTTACCCTAGGGATTATGTATTGACTTTGCCGAGTCAGAAACTCGGTGTACTTGGCTTACAGAAGTTTATCACGATCCCATGGGTCGTATTTAAATTTAGCAGTATTATTATTACAGAGGAAAATAGGAATTCTATTAATAATTTTTCTTTGCAACAATAGTATAAGGTATAGTGACTGCCTCGTTAGTCTAGTGGTGGTCCTGGGTTCAAATCCCATTTCGGACCAATAAAAAGTTATTGGGTTTTTCTGTCAAAAATTTTCAGTAGAAGCCCAGAGTCTGGAAGTTGGAAGTGTGTCCATCGGATTACGAATGTTAGGGAAAAGAGAGTGCACCTGTGTTTGTGCATACACTTGTGCACTATAATATGTCCTGCGCTTGGCTAATCTATCTTGAGATTGGCCGCCATCGCCGAAATCCGGCAAGAGGACACTATTATTATAAGGAATTGATCACAATATCGAGTAACAACAGCAAAAACAATCAGCTGATTGCGAACTTGTCCATAAGTCTACGATCATACCGAAATGAATTATCCATCACAAAGATTGATACTATTGCACTTTATTTTTTTATAGAATAGGAAGGCGGAAGAGCATATGGGCCACCTAATGGTAAGTGGTCACCAACGCCCATAGACATTAGCCTTGTAAGAAATGTTAACCATCGCTTACATCACCAATGCGCCACCAACCTTGAGAACTAAGATGTTATGTCCCTTATGCCTGTAATTACACTGGCTCACTCACCCTTCAAAGCGGAACATAAAAATACCAAGTACTGCTATTTTGCGGTAGAATATTCGATGAGTGGGTGGTACCTACCCAGACGAGCTTAAACAAAGCTCTACCACTAGTATTTAACCGTTGCTTGTATCTACTAACTCGTATTGGATCAGCAAGGCTGAAAAAAGCTACAATCGTGCTCTTCAAGATGAAACCTTTGCATAGAATTTAAAAATTTTACTATTTAACTAATAACTATTATTATTATTAATATTCTTGTATTGTTTTATGACATCCATCACGGAATCGCGTTATAAATGAATTACCTATTACAAAGAACGTAAAATGAAAAGAAAAAATATTTTTTTTAAAGACGTACAGCGCTGTTGCTCTCCGAACTTTATAATTAAATTTATATTGGAATACTTCATTAAGCATTTCGATTTGCGCAATAAATTATTAACAAAGTTTTATACACTGTTACGTTTGAATTTTAACCGAAATATTTCTGAAAAGTGAATCTGTGATTTTGCATAATTGAATACTTCGCTTGCCTTGTAATTTGACGACGATAAAAAACATGAATTTTTATTTTTTTTTTTATTTAATAGAGGCAGTGCTTTGTAAGGTATGGTTACTATGACCACTTAAGATATTAGTATATATAGTATATATATGTGCATTTACTTTATTAAGTTACTTTGGATTCTTTATAATCAAAGCCAATAGCACGTCCTGGTATGCGTAATATAATATTATATAATAATATACGGATTAGTTTAAACTGCTTGCATAACCATTTTATATTGGCAAAAGTATTTTCTAAAAATTTAACAACAAATAATTTGCGCGTTTTTAAAAATATATTTCTTCATTACGTATTTGTCAAGTATTTACAGAAAGTATTCTCAAGATAGAATGTCAACTTTATGTCTTAGATAAGTTATATCAAGTCATCTTCGACTTAATATATTTTACTTTCATTCTTCGTTATCAGCCGAGGTGCTCGAACTAGGCATCCTAAATACGTTCCATTTGATTCTGATAGAACTCTTATAGTCAATACCCTCTTATAGATATGACAATCTGTATTGATACCGATTTGGCAGAGGTCTCCAAGTTTAGGACTTGGCGACATGTCTTTGCAAGTGAAATTTATTAATTAAATTGAAAGCCATTAGCGCTCTTCCTTCCGACAGAGATCCAATTCGATCGACGATATATCTCAAGACATTAAAGAGACGAATACAAAATCCATCAGCTAGGCGCTCCTTGCTGAGCATCAGTATTCGACCTGGGATTGTTAGCAAGGACACTAAAGACTTTTTTTCAACGTTATAGTTCTAATGAGTTATTTATTTGTAACAGCACACTCACACATACATATAAAACATTTACAAATGAACTTATAAAACAATAATACTGTATCTAATCTGAATGTTCATTACAAATGTACATAGCACTTCCATATTAAAAGTAACCAAAAATTATATGTATTTTTTATAAATATTAAAATTAAATTATAAATTAATGTTATTGTTATAATAAAAAACAATAAAAAAACAATTAGAGATAATTTATTATGGAAGAGATTGCTCTCTTCCAGGCGATGTAGCGATGAGGCCGCCAAAGTTGTATGCTAATCAGGTGATATTATCCATGTGGTTTGTAATTCTTTTTAATCTTTGTGATGTAGAATAAACTATATTATATCTATCTATCTATGTTTAAATGGGAAATACAACGAATGGGAACTTTATGTGTCCTAAGTGTGACTACAAAACATGACTGAAAAGGAAAGCATTCAGTCATTGAAAGAAATTCAAAAACAAACATCTATCACAACAAATATAAGACAAAATTTATTAATATAATTCGAATATAATAATATTGTTATTAAATCTACTGATACCTTAAATTAAATGTGTGATGATAGTGTGCCGTACTCAGATCTTATTTGTATGAAATTTCTTATAAATAACTGGGACTAATTTCATTGATTTCTTTTAATATCCCGATAAATGTAATTTCTGTATTAAGCACCGCACGTCCCATTGGCGAAATTACATGTGTTCGCTTGTAGCACTAAAAGCAAAATTTAATCATATCAAGTAACGATTCAAAAGTACTTCAGGCTACTTGATTAAAGTCCATTTTGATTTTAATATCGATCATATAACATGTGTTATAATATATTAAAGTCGAATGTTTCAAACTTATAAGTAAATTTCGTTACTCTCATTACTTACGTTATCGTTTTTGTTCAAATATCTTCAAAAAATAATAATATTATTTAATGTTTTATTTATTCTGTTATGTGATGTGCATGCTGAGGCCTGTAATTAGTACCAAGATAATTTCAAAATGTAATATTGTTTTCTGTATGTGATATTGTGTCTACTGTTATTTGTCCTAGTAAATAAATAAATCCTATATTTAAATATATTTAGTTTTTTTTTTTAAATAAAAAGTAACATATTAATAGTGAAAAACAACTCACCTTTAAGGGCTTGCCTTAAGAAGTTATTGAGTTTCTTTTCAAGAAAATATAAGTACAGTAACAGTACAGTAACAGCCTGTTAATGTCCCACTGCTGGGCGAAGGCCTCCTCTCCATTTTGAGGAGAAGGTTCTTATTAGGTTATTCCACCATGCTGCTGAAAATGTGGCACATGTGGCAGAATTTCAGTGAAATTAGACACATGCAGGTTTCCTCACGATGTTTTCCTTCACAGTCAAGCACGAGATGAATCACAAACACAAATTAAGCACATGAACATTCAATGGTGCTTGCCTGGGTTTGAACTCACGATCATCGGTTAAGATTCACGCGTTCTTACCACTAAGCCATCACGGCTAGAAATATAAGTACCAGTCCGGAATTTAAAAAATATCAGTGTTAAATTCGGAAAGTACGTAACGTCGTTGTTATTGGGTCAGAAAAAATAAAATAAAATAATAATCTGGGACATTATTCACACACGGTCATCTGATCCCAAATTAAGCAGAGCTTGTACTATGGAAACCAGACAACTGATATACTACTTTTTTTTGTAAATACATATATAGATAATTACACCTAAACTCCGAACAAACAGACATGTTCATGCACATAAATGTCTGTCCTGGGTGGAAATCGAACCCACAACCTTCGGCGTGAAGGGCTTTCTTTGTCGCACTTCCAAAAAATGGAATGCCTTACCAGCTCACGTGTTTCCCTCCTCTTACAACCCGGGTTCCTTCAAACGAGGCGTGAAGAGGCATCTTGCGGGCCGGCAAGGCGGGGGCGGCTAGTGCAGAACATTCTTTCCGACGGCCAGTAGGCCGTCGTCGCGTTTGGACTCTACTACCACTTACCATCAAGTGGAATAGAGTCATTTGCTATCCCAGAAATATATTTAAAAAAAGTACCAACCACGCCAACCAGTTCGTAACATTAAGATTTCCGTCCAATTTAGTAATAAGAGTGAGCGAGTGTAAGTAAGAATATTATAATTGCGGAGCTTACTATACCATATAAACACCGTAGTGAAAATTCCTGTAGAATATTATTATCATTATTTATATGTATGCCAGTGTTTTATATACAAATTGTAGGTTTCCTCACGACGTTATCCTACACCTTCAAGCACGAGTTCACTAATAATGAAAGGAAATATCTTAAGCTTGCTCATTAGTCGTTAGTGATTAGAAGCCTCGGTTTAATCGCGAATTCTATTCACGAAGCCAAGGGGCTTTAATTTAATTTATTTTTACATATAATTTGTGTAACATTTCACTTTATTAGGTTATTGTTTAAACAATAATTAGGTAACGAAGCGTTCACATGAGAGCTGGCCACTGAGAGATTTTTGTTTGATTTTACGCTAAAAAAAGCACTTTTTGTTCCATTTATAATTAGGTGTAACGCAATCATTGAACTAATAATGAAAATATGGTATTTTTTATCTTTTTATAATTATACTTGCTGACCGTTCTAAATTCGAAGGGTGAAATACGAAGGTAATTTTTTTACTAAGAATAATCTTGAAACATGATCACAGTGCCTTCTACCGGTTTAAATCTAAACAAGCTAGTGGCCCAATCAAACATACGCTATAAATTTCATCAAAATCGGTCGTTTGTTTGCACACTTTTATTAATTATTTTAAACCGATTGAAACTAAACATTGTATGTTATTTGAACATTCTAGGAATAAATTAGTGAGAAGTGTACATATGTATTATAAATGTGTACATAAATTGAATCACGCTTTCAATATTTTCTACGACATTTGCCATATGTATAAAATCAACTATTGAACTGGAAAATACCGTGGCATACACAAATACTCGTTATCGGAGATCAAACTAGCTTTGCTGTAGTTTTAGGTGAAGCGAAGCGGAGTATGTTAGAAGTGGGTGCTTACCCTACATCGCTAGATGTTGGTGTTATTTTTTTCATCATTCCCATAATTTAAATATAATAAATAAAAAATACATAATAGTTGCACGCGTTGTTATTTTTTGGTGTTTTTAAAAGCCAGTTATTTGTAATTGTGAACGGGCTGCACAGCTAATTACGTTATAACTTGTGGTTGAATAAACATATGCATAAGAAAACAAATGCTCTAATCTTATTTGGACACATTAATGCATTTGGTATAAAAATCCTGCTTCTACCTAATTAAAATCTTTCAATAACAAATTATTCCTGCGAATATAATCCTTAATACATATAAAAAGACGCTGTTAAGGAGGAACAAAAAGGTAAATTTGTTAAAAATACCAAATTACTAAACAAATATTGACAAAGATTAAAGAGATATTACCAAAACGAACAAAAGAACCAACACAACCAAAATTGCTAAAACGAACAAAAATTGCTAAAACTAACAAAAATGTTAAAATAACCAAAATTATTAAAGCTAAAGGATCTAAGGATAAAGAAAAAGATAAAAAGTGTATGTGCTGTTTTTGTGCAGACAATTATATGGAAATTAACAAACAACTGGTTGATGACTGGATCCAATGCAATTCCTTCAAGCAATGGACTGGAGAAATGCACGGCTTATGAGAGAAATGGCATATTTCTGTGTGACAACTGCACTGATGACTGATTAGTTGACTTTTTTATTATTCTCTTCTTTATTTACTAATGTTTTTTATATTAATTGGCAATTTTTCCTTAATTAACCATGTGTTCATTTTGACCTAAAGTGAATAGGTCACTTTACCCGGTGGTTTGTGCAAAGCGGATAGCGGTACCAATTTTAATGTGATTAATATTTTAAAGTACTGATGTAACGTTTTTTTGTTGATTATATTAATAACTTCAATAAATACTGTTTCAAACTCAATAATGTTTTTTCATCTATCTGTATTGGTTCCCATAGCCCGCCAAAGATTAAGGTATTCACATTGCCCGGCCTTCCCTATATACAAATATAAAATTCCCGAGACAGTCGAAACGAATCATAGAGGTATAAAATATGCGCCAATAAACCTTCAAAGTGGAATTGTTACATCCCCAGAGCAAAATAAACAATAACCTTTATATTTCGAATAGTAAAATGTTACCTGATCAAAAAAACATGCCATAAAATTAAGTCACTACAATATGTGTACACTGACATTTTATTTGGTTGTATTATATTAACGTTTAGTCGGTTTGGTTTACTTACAAGCGACAGAAAGATGATGCTGAATATGAAAAAAAAAAGTTTGTTCAATAAAACGTCATGTTTGACAACTAAACAATCGATTACAAATTCGGTGCAATCAAAGTGTTAAGCGTGGAACGGAAATGCGCAATTAAGTGAAGGCTACATGAAATCGCCTGTAAGGCTATGATCACAAATGTAACTTAGAAATAAACTACAACAAAAGTAAAGTTGTCCTTAAATTTTATTGATAAGGGCGTTTATTTTCATATGATGGCTTTTCTGTGTAACTGTGTTCGATCCGTATTTTGCGTGGTGTAATAATGCAACAGTTACCGCTCGTTAATATCCCATAGCTGGGCTAAGGCCTCCTCTACCTTTTAAAGAGAAGATTTGGAGCTTATTCCACCACGCTGTTCCAATGGGGGTTGGTGGAATATGGTGGAATACACATGTGGCTGAATTTTAGTGAAATTAGACACATGCAGGTTGCCTCACGCTGTTTTCCTTCACTGTTAAGCACGAGATGAATTATAAACACAAATTAAGCACATGAAAATTCAGTGGTGCTTGCCTGGGTTTGAACCCACGATCATCGGTTAAGATTCACGCGTTTTTACCACTGGGCCATCTCAGCTTTTTTTATACAAGCAATTTATATAAATTAATGCACGTGTACCTCTGCCCTATTTTATGCATGCTTAAAGACTTAGTAAAATATCTGGCTTTAATATTGCAGTTAGACATGGAAGAGATTTTGGATATATAATATTTAAGATATCTTTCGTAATCCTCAAAAATACACTTGGTGGAAAACCCTTCTTGCCTTACGCTTTTGAAGATGAAACAGACCTTGAATTGCTTACTCATTACATAATGGAATGATAAATAAACGAGACAATATAATTAAAGCTAATGAAGGAGATAACAAAGTACATTTAAACAGTTAAAAGGAATGCGGGTTTTTGCATAATTAAACAATACTTGTTGCGTATGCAAAAATGAAAAGCGCAATGGGTGCGCTTAATTTTAGCCCAATTCTTTTGTTGGTCAAGTGGCTTCATTATACTTCAGTTTATAAGTATATAGGTTCGAATCCATTGTACCAGTATTAATTATTAGATTTTTTACAGCGTGTTATAAAATTTCGCTACTACATTCTTGCTAATATTATAAAAGCGAAAGTGAGTTTATTTTGTTTATTTGTTTGTTACGCTTTCTCGTCTTAACTATTCAACCGATCGTCATGAAATTTTGCATACACGTTGTTAGGGGTACATAATGCATTCGGTACCACTACCTCCCTTATACGCGAAAATTATTTTATTCATAAATGTCACATTTTTAGATAAATCTGACTGCTCAAAGTTAGCTCACTAAATGTAATACGCTAAAGTAGCAATGGGGAAGTTACTTAATTCGAAAAGCTAACAAACAATGAAAAAGACAAGTCATTGAATGGAGACCAGGACTCAGAAAAGGGAGCATATGATACCATTGAACGAGGTAGCCTTAGGAACTAATAAAATCGGCAGTGTAGACACGAGACCATTTAAAGTTTTTTAAGCTTTACCTGGTGGTTCCTTTAGTCAGTCTACAAATTATTTAAAAAAAAAAAACTGAAAAATGTATACACCTACATATATCGTATATGTACGTGTGTGTGCGTGTGTAATTGTGATACGAACGCTGAAATGTAGGAAGTTATAGAGATATCAAAGGTTTGGTCAAAATTCAATAACGATGCAATCATAAGCGCTGAAAATTGAAGTTTGACCGATTCCATGAAATCTATCTATCATTTTAATTATTTATTTTACCTGTCGACAATTTTATGCAACAAAATTTTATAGTTAAAGTATAATATTTTGTGTCATATTGAATTTCATATTGAATGTCGTATAATTTTTTATTTATTTATTCATTAAGTCTGTATTCCACACAATTTACAAACATTATATAAGAGCAGTACAAAAAGTTGCACACTTAAGGCGGTCTTATCACGTACAGCGATCTCTTGCAGGCAACCTCTATCAAAAATGTTTTTTTTAGGCAGAAACAATAATCGAATTTTAATGAAATTACTGAACCAACAGCAGTATTGCAGTTTTTTTATTTTTCTTAATTTTGATTGTTATTAATTTCAGTTGAGGATAATCGTAACATTATATATAATTTTATTATTTTATAAGTCTAGTGTCATTCAATAGTGTTGTTATAAATGCTTGTACTGGCAAATTTGATTTAAAATTTGTTGAAAGTTACTCTTTGCCCGACTCAGACGCTCACTAAGAACGAATTTTACGCAAATTCTATCCAAAATTGGCCTAGTGGTTAGAACGCGTGAATCTTAACCGACGATCGTGGGTTCAAAACCCGGGCAAGCACCACTGAATTATCATGTGCTTAATTTGTGATTATAATTCATCTCGTGCTTGACGGTGAAGAAAAACATCGTGAGGAAACCTGCATGTGTCTAATTTAATTGAAACTCTGCCACATGTGTATTCCACCAACCCGCATTGGAGCAGCGTGGTGGAGGCCTTAGCTCAGCAGTGGGACATTCACAGGCTGTTACTGTTACTGTTGGATAGAAATCCAAAATACATTTTTCTTTTTGTCTACCCGCGCAAAGCGGGGACGATTAGCTAGTAATTGTATATGGAATGGTTAATATACCTAACAGTGCCACTATCTATAGACCGTGGTGAGCACTTACCATCAGGCAAATCTTTTGTCAGTCAACCTACCATTTTTAAATGATAAAAGAAAAAACATTGAGTCTAATTTAAAGAGCCATCCAAAATGGGTCATTTAGGTATCGATTAAATTGACAGCTAATTTTCTTTCATTAATATTGTATTTGATTCATAGCTCCCTAAACACTCATCAGATTTGAATATTTTCCCTCGCAGCCATTCCCTGAGAGACTATTTTTCTAGCAGTAGTCTAGATAATCATGGTAAATATATCCTTTCATATTTAAATATAAATCTATTAATATGTTAGTGTTACTCGGTATGTACTACTTTTATAATAAAACCACGAGTATATACTGCTGATCAGTTTTTATTATATAGTATATAGGTAGGCGGACGAGCATATGGGCCACCTAATGGTATGCAGCGGTTACCAACGCCCCCTTTCTTTGCAAAGATGCAAAGAATGAAGAAATATATTCTGAAAATTTTAGTGCCGGGAATATGGATAGCTGGTACACGATAATTCTTTAGATTTTTCTAGGTAGGGGGACGAGTATATGGGCCACCTGATGGTAAGTGGTCATCAACACCTTTAGACATTGGCATTGTAAGAAATGTTAACCATCGCTTACATCGCTAATGCGCCACTAACCTTGGGAACTAAGATGTTATGTCCCATGTGTCTGTAATTACACTGGCTCACTCACCCTTCAAACCGGAACACAATAATACGAAGTACTGCTTTTTACGGTAGAATATCTGATGAGTGGGTGGTACCTACCCAGACCAGCTTGCACACAGCCCCACCACTGGTAAAGATTGCTTTATTGTTCTTGTGCTTATTAACTTATAAAAATGTATAGTTATAGCGCGATGTAAAATACAACTAGCGCCATCTATTAATGAAAAGAAAAATTAAAACAATATTTGACATAATGTAATTTGATCTTGATCAGTTATGGCGATTTTTTATCTGCAAATATTAAAAGTTTCGTCTATCCCTAAAAACAGATGGGACTTAAGTTTTTTTTTATCAAAAACGTTCGTTATTCTATTGAACTATTAGTATTATTTGACTAAATTAAAGAAGTATAATTGTTAATCGATTGCAGTTGTAATATTAATCACAGAGCAAAGTAAATCTTAAAATACTGACGACTTTGTTTGTTTATGTGGAGCAATTTTATTGCAGTTTTTTTTAAATAATATTATCTAAGTCAGACAAACAAATGAACTACCTGACTGTAAAAACTTTCGCCTATATACTATATTGTCTGTTTCGAAGTTGCCTTCGAGGTACATAAGGCATAACAATAGAAAAATATTTTCTGTATCTTTTTATTAAAATTTGACCCATTACCAACTGGAAAAAGCAATTTAGTTTTCGAATATCGTTACAATTCAAGACATGATTGGATAAATGTCTAACATTTTTTTTTAATTTAAAATATGTCATAGTTGATGGTGTTATGATCCTATACATATTTTATTACGAATGACATGACAAAATGTGTTTATTACGTTACGTATTACTCTAATTCATTTTCTATTTGTCATGGCTGAAAATAGGCGTATGTTAAATAGGCGTTCCTATTTTTTATTAATAAATCAATTGTTTGTAAGTTTTTATTTATACTTTAAAGGATAATTTAAATTACTACAATACTATCACTAAACAACAACATGGTATTTGTATCTCAAAATCGCACATAATTACAAATATATTTGCAATATAAGAATTAAAACTTGGATGCTCAATTTCATAAAATTACAAACTTGTAACGTTCCTTCATCAACTCATGTCTTTGATTGTTAATTATAATTACTTATTTTATTGCTTAATTATCTTATTTAATCCTCTACCCAAAGATTTCGTACCAAATAGTTGTAATGACGTAATAGTATGAAACGACGCGTGTCCAAAATACATTTGACCGCTTATTTCTATTTTCCACCTTAAAATAATTATGATATATTGATTTGTGTACAATTTACATTAACAGCCTGTTAATGTCCCACTGCTGGGCTAAGGCCTCCTCTCCCTTTTGAGGACAAGGTTTGGAGCTTATTCCACCACGCTGCTCCAATGCGGGTTGGTAGAATACACATGTGGCATAATTTCAATGAAATTAGACACATGCAGGTTTCCTCACGATGTTTTCCTTCACCGTCAAGCACGAGATGAATTATAAACACAAATTAAGCACATGAAACTTCAGTGGTGCTTGCCCGGGTTTGAACCCACGATCATCGGTTAAGATGCACGCGTTCTAACCACTAGGCCATCTCGGTAATTTCATATATATACTATATTGTGTTCTTTTTTAAAACATTTTTTTATCTATACTAATATATTAGAAGACATTTTTTTTAATAATGCAATTAAACTAATATACATAAAATTATACAAGTAAATACAGCGTTTTCGAGAAGGGTTAAGTATTAAATATTATTGTATAAGTAATGACCTCAAGACCGATTTCGGCCACGGTGGCCAATCTCAAGAGAGATTAGCCAACTACGCAGGAGATATTATAGCACAAGTTTGTGCGCAAATACAGGTGCACTCTCTAGTTCCTAACTATCATAATCCGATGGGACGGTAATTCGACATGACCGGAAAGAGTTCAGGCGCAGGACCAACGGCTTTACGTGCTTTCCGAGGCTCGGAAGTGTATACAATTCCAACTTCCAGAATCCAGACCTGGGAATTGCATCCAGGACACCTGGGTCTGCGGCCTTACATCAAACCACTAGACCAACGAGGCAGTCAGTATAAGTAACTGTGATTCGTAGTAACTGCTTTAAATTTAAACTATTGACGTGACAAGCTTGAATTTCATGTTCGTGTATAAAATAATCTGAAACAAAAATAAGCGGAAAAACATAACGTTTTTTAAATGAAAACGAGTTACTGCGGTACTTAAATCTTTCCCCTATCCCCAAAAACGCATAAATAAATAATAAAACCATTTGGAGCTAGTCAGACTCGTGGAGAGGGTTCCGTACTATAACGTTTCCTGTAACGATTTACAGGCAGTGTTTTCCTGGTAACAAAGAATGAAGAGAAATATTCAGTACTTTTCCAAAAAATAAAGATTTTCTAGTTTCAAATGTGCTTGATTTTCGTGATTTTTTTCTAATATTTTTGAAACTTTTTTTTAATTTGGTTTGTCACATAATATAGATAAAAATATGTTGATACAAATTTTCCGAATACGAAAGGAACTTCCTAAATCAATAAATGATTAATGACAGTACTATGTCTGTAATCGGGTTACGTAACTCTGTGAGCACTGAATTAAATATAACTTTTTTCTAAAATAGTTTCGTTAAAAACGGACAAGATTTATATACAACCTTAAATGTTTTCGATGTTTTTGCATGAATATATAACGAATAAGAACGAAACGAACCAACACGACCAGACACGACTTACGAAAAAATGGGGATGAACAACGACTTTAAGTTATTTCCAGGGCCTGGCGTTACACTGATAACTGCCTATCCGGTTTGCTTCATTGACAGTTATTATAGGTTTTATTCATTTGAACCCAGTACTCGAGATCTGCAACCATGTAAGTAAGCCACTAGATCAAAGTTTAGTTTACGTATAATCATAATATTCTAATATTATCCCCAATTGATAGTGTGAAGACAATAATTTTACGTATAAACAGGAGTATGAATAATTAATTTTATCTGAAAACCATTACGTGGATTTACTACATCCATAATGTCAAGAGTAACGAGCACTCACTCGTGCACCTGCGGTGACCGAATGTTCTTGGCGAAGAACATTGATTTAAAGAGATTGATGAGGTGAAGTTAGCGTGAAGTTTTATTAATGGGCGAGTATCGAATAACGTAAACTTCAGACATTAGGTAAACAGGTGAACAATGTTAAATCGGGTCACTTAAGTAAAAACGTGTAAACAAAGTTTTTACTCGAATTATATTTTGATTTAACCTGATGGTAGGGCTTTGTGCAAGCTCGTCTGGGTAGGTACCACCTACTCATCAGATATTCTATCGCAAAACAGCAGTACCTGGTATTGTTGTGTTCTAGTTTAAAGGGTGAATGAGCCAGTATTATTACAGGCACAAGGGACATAACGTCTTAGTTCCCAAAGTTGGTGGTCCATTGGCGATGTAAGCAATGGTCAACATTTGTTACAAAGCCAATGTCTATGGGCGTTGATGACCACTTACCATCAGATGGCGGACGAGCTTATGGACCACCTGATGGTAAGTGGTCACCAACGCCCTTAGACATTGGCATTGTAAGAAATGTCAACCATCGCTTACATATCCAATGCGCCACCAACCTTGGGAACTAAGATTTTATGTCCCTTGTGCCTGTAATTACACTGGTTCACTCACCCTTAAAACCGGAACACAACAATACCAAGTACTGCTGTTTTGCGGTAGAATATCTGATGAGTGGGTGGTACCTACCCAGACGAGCTTGCACAAAGCCCTACCACCAGTTAATGTCAATGTTACTCGCTGGCTAATTAAGGGAGATGGGGTTTCCGTAATTTCATATTAGGTTACTTAGGGTCTTCTATTTAGGGTATTTTCAGTGCACTTTACATTGCTACCAATACTAACGTTACTTACATATGTCACTCTTTATTTATTATTTATTTATTGCACTCTGTAAAAAATTCTCTGTATTAAATATGGAATAGGGTAGTATGTAGGAAATACTCACTAAAAACCAGCGGTAATCCATTCCGTCTCTTTGGGGGATCGCTAACGCATACTACCATAACGCTCTGACGGTTGACTCGCCATGCGAGCTTTCAATACATAAGAGGGTTCTCGGGGTACAAAGAATCCCCCTAGCTCCGAAGACGCTTACGGCAGGAAGAGAAGGTTATATCCGTATCAGGTCACCGGAGTTACTAAGGAGGTACACAGAATATTTGATAGAAAAACCCAATACCTTTTTTTTGCAGTCCAACAGTAGTATTATAAGATATATATTTTTTAAAACACAAAAAAAATTAAAAGACTATAATATTATGTCTATTTTTTTCTTAAGGGCAAAGAACAATAATAAATTTCGTAATATTGGTTTTATAAAGAAAAACGAAAATAAAAATATAGATTTTCCTTTGTACTTTTTAACGGAATACAAGATAAACAAAACACGATTCGCTTATCTAACGGCTAAAGGGAACGATCTCAAGTGATTTACCCTCGGGAATTGGTTTTGCGTAAAATAAATTTTGGCTCATTGAAAGGGTAAAACCTTCAATGAGGTGTCAGGTGGGAAGTCTACCTTAATCAGATGTGCTATTTATAAAAGAAAAAGGTTACTTTTAACAAAGTACGTAAATGCCCAGCTACGTAAGGCCCAGTGGTTAGAACGTGTGAAACTTAACCAATATTCCGGGTTCAAAACCATGTATACTCAATTTTCATGTGCTTAATTTATGTTTGTATTTCATCTCTTGCTCGACATACCTATGTCAATGATATTAATCGCGTGGAATAAGTTTCTAACTTTCCTGAAACGAAGAGGTCTCAGTTCAACAGCGGGGTATATACAATCTATTTCATTATTGCCAATTCATATTTGTGTGGTAAAACGGTACCTTACCAACAATTGTAAAATTATATCAAATTATATATTTGAGCTATTTATTTAAAAAAAAAAATAAAGCACACTTATGCTCTTATTAATTAACATTGTATTTTTTTTACACGTAATAGGCAAGCACTTGACCTTTGACTTGCCTGATCTTAAGCATATTCACGGTCTAGGATGTAGCGCGCCTGCCCAAAAGGAACGCGTTTACCCTACCTAACCTATAGTTAGTTAGGTATATACATTAAAGACATATATATACTAAACACACCAACATTGTACCTATCAAGAAATATCCATATTTTCAGGACTCGGGCAAAGCATTCCACAGTACAGTATAGTTGTAGTATACAATTCTCTGTCTTCTTCTTTCCAATGTTAAATTACAAATGACAGGAAGAAATGAAACAATGTGTATTCACTCGTTATACAACGTTATTAGTTATATCCGTTAATATTTTATAAATTGAAATGAAAATAAAATTGTTATTCAAATTTTTAACGCTCATAACGTTTTCTAGTTTCTAGCCATTCATAGTTTCAATTTTATTATAAAGTAAATAGAAAAGGATTACTCATATATTTTTAAATAGGCTTTAGTTTGTATACTTGTCACGGGGTTCTCGTGTGTACGGGGTTCGTTCCACCAAGACCGTTATATTAATAAAACTCATCATAAATATTATAAAATTTTAATTATAAAATTCTCAACATTAAAATCAGGGGGTGGGCCGTTGACAGTATCTGGTCAATTAAATTAACATTAATACAATAAAATATTATAAGTGAGTTAGCTGTAAGTGAGTTGGCATTGGTTAAAATTAAGTCTTCTTCTCCTTCTTCTGCCTAGCGTTTCCCGGCCTAGTAACGCCAGGGTCCGCTTTCCTGCATCTACGCCTCCACTTTGCTCGATCTAAAGCGTCCTCCTTAGTGAGATCGTGCTCTCTCATATCGTCCCTCACAACATCGAGCCAGCGCTTCTTGGGCCTGCCGCGGGATCTAGGGCCTTCGACAACAAAGTTCAGGCATCGGTTCCCGAGATAGTCTAGTGGTCTGCGGCTAATGTTACCAAACCAACGCAGACGGCTTTCCTGCAACTTATCCGCTACATCGCAAACTCCAAGGCTACCACGGATGTGCTCGTTACGAATGCGATCTAGTCGTAACGCCACACATCCACCGCAGCATCTTCATTTCCGCGACGTGAAGTTGCTGAACGTGTCTCGCGAGAGCTGGCCATGTCTCGCTGCCGTACAATAAGACTAGTCGGATGATGCACTTGTACACAAGGCCATTTAATTTCACCGGTATCCTGCGATCATAGATTACCCCGGTGACTTCCCGCCATTAGGCCCCAGGCTGCGTTTATTCGAGCTCTGACGTCGAGGTCGACTGTACCAGACTCGTGCAGTACGGACCCGATGTATTTAAACTTTTCCGTTTTGATAACCGATTCTCCGCCTATCTTTATGGGTTCGGGGTCCGTACTGCCACAGGCCATATAATCGGTCTCCACAACATTTAGCATCAGACCTCCCCTCTCTAGCACTCCTTCCTTCCTTCTCATCTACCAGTACAATGTCATCAGCATACATCGTGAGCCAGGGAGACGGCTCATGGGCTTTCACTGTGACAACGTCAAGCACTACACTGAACAGAAAAGGACTCAGGGCCGAGCCTTGGTGGACACCAACTGTGATCGGGAAAGGTTGTGTATCGCCAACGGCGGTCCTTACTATTGATTCCGAATTATGGTACATGTCTCGGATAATGTCAATATAGATTGGTTAAAATTAAGTGATAGATTTAAATAGATAAGCAGGTGCAAACCCTGAACGCATTGTCACAATGAGTAAACAAATAAATAAAAGCAGTGCGAAGTAGTAAAAAGCACCAGCAGCAACAGCAGGCCACTGGACAAGCAGCCTCTCCTCCACAAAACAGCAGAGTCTCCAACAGCTCCAAATCAGCAACAATTCCTCGCTTGAGTCCACCGAACAATATTATATTACTTTGTAATGCAATATACAAAGTATATATAAAATTAAGAAAAATAAACACTCCCTCAGGAGTAATAGAAATAAGGCAATATATGACTTATATTGCACGTGGCACGGTTTTGATACAAAGAGGTTTGGTAACCCGAACCTCTCAAATACGTTTTACAAAGTAGATGACGTAGGTAATCCTCCGTTAGTATAATTTTGTATATAATAAAAAGGAATATATTTAATCGTTTAAAACTGACAGGCGTCGGCAAGCGACCGGCGCCTGCTCAACGATCTAAAGGACGACCGAACGGCGAACAATGTAGTATTGCCATCCCTCAAACAGCATAGATAATAAATGTCGAAACAATTAATGCCGATTCGATGACCGTAATTTATTTTATAAACCGGTTAGATTAGGTAAAATAAATACGATAATTTAATAAAAATTAAAATATTGAATAAATATGTCTGAATGTCTATGGGCGTTGGTGACAACTTACTATCAGCTCAGGCCCATTTGCTTGTCCGTCTATCTATTTTATATATTAAAAAAAGACTCATTAACCACTTCTTATGCACAATGCGCCGCGAACAATAGGTTTTAAGATGTTATAACAATTGTTATTAGGTTTTAAAGCAATTACATTGGTTTCCTCTCCCTCCCCACTCATTACTCAGGTAGCTTCGAGGGACCTGTACAAAGACGCCAGAGTAGTTATTATATGCATGCTTCTATAATAACCTCAATGTTTCAATATTTGACAAAAATAACGTAACGTTATTCTGAAAACTTAAGTTATTCAGGGTTACATACTAAGTTCATAAATAAAGTGCAAACGAAGGTGATGGGAAGGTAAATAGTATTAGAAAATTGGAACATTAAGCTATATTTTTCATTGCGGTAAAGGATTACCGAGTAGGGCTTAAATTAAATTTTAAATGTGTTATGTTGGAGGTTTTAACATTTTGATTATTTCTCTCTGAAAGTACATAATTCAAAATAAAATTAATCCACGTTGCTCTTACAAACACTTCTAAATCTTAAAAATGATTTATGTTTTGGTCGTTTTTTTTAAATTTTGTCCGACGTTACGACAATACAAGGCAGCGTAAAAACAGGTGAAAATCAACTTTATTCAATTTGAGTTATTATACCCATTTTTGAATCGTTCTTTTTAAAGATTAAATGAAAGTTACCGCCGTTTCGGATTATATATTAAACAAAGAATTATCTTCCTCAGTAGTTTCCATTAATTAAATAAGATATATTTTAATTGTTAATTCACTTGGTGTTTGGTCTTTGTGCATGTCAGTCTGGGAAGGTACCACCCACTCATCAAATATTCTAACGACAAATAGAAATTCATTCAGTATTGTTGTGCTCTGCTTGTAAGGGTGAGTGAGCTAGGGAATCTTCAGACACAAGGGACATAACATCTTAGTTTATAATGTAAGTAATGGTTAATATTTCTTACAGTGCCAAGGTCTATGGGCGAGTGGAACCTTTATTATAAAAAATACAATTAATTTTATACATCCGAAACACATTTGTCAAAAGAATGACCGATGTGTTTGTTAATTAAAAGACTATTCCATAAAAACCATATTCACAGTTTGGATCCAATTTTGGTCATTCCCGGTCTTCGTGGAAATGTTCACGTACACCAAAGGCAGACATTTAGTATCAAACGCTGGGTGTAATTGTAGCTGTCGCATTTTGTATACTGACCAAACCAATCGAACCGTGTCAGCCGGAACGGATTAAAAAATATAGTTGTAAAATGTACACCAACATGTAATACAAGTACATTTAAATATCGTAAATCCAAATTATAGAAAAAACTACAGCAAAATGACTATGGTGATACGATTTTCGAAAAAAAAAATACACGTATTAACTAACGCTGAACCTAACCACTGCATTGAGCTTAATGACCCAAAGGTTCTCTCGACGTATAATAAATTACTACTACCTTTTACTCTGCGAGGCGATTAAAATTAAGGAATATAAAATTGTAAACGTGATGATAAATTTAATTTGTCAACAATGTAGAACACATAAATTTCATAATATTAAAGTGCATCGAACAACAATTTTGCGATCAGATTATGTTAGAGTATTGCGTTTGCAACATTGTAGTTGAAATAAAGATAATAAAACTGTATTTGAGTTGGACGAATAATACTCGCGCTGTCAGGGGGTGCATGGCCCAATCAGCTTGTCACCGCGACAGGTACTGCCGAAACATCGGACAAAATTATAAAATAAAGCTGACCGCGATTAAAACTAGAATATATGTATTGAATTATAAACAAATTAAGCAAAAAAATATCAGTGGTGTCCTGTATATGTACGCATAAGCTTATATCGGCCCTAATAACAACAAGTAAAAAAGCCAAGACTACAAGCTGATCTTTAAGAAAACACTTGGAACTCTCTGTCATGCGTATCTACCGACCTGTATTGTAACAGCATAGTTGAAAACTCCACCTTTTCCTCAAATAAAAGAGGAGCTCTTAGCCCAGAAGTATCATATTTTCAGGCTGTTATTATTTTTTGGCCGAATTTTATCCGACACGTAAATTTTTTTTGTCGATATTTTCTTTTAACTAGTTTTCACCCCGTGGTTAATGTTCGCCCATATCACTATTTAAATTTGAGGAAAACATATGAAGTATTATGTTTTTTTTGATAAAACTGAAATTCGTCATCATAGCTATCAATAACGGAAAAAATTTGTTGACAAACGAAGGATAACTCTTTTGTTTATTGCCTATTTATGTACGAGTTTATATAAAGTCACCATTTTACCCTCATCCCTCCCTCTGTGGCATACCGCTGATGATACAAAGCAAAATCGCCATGCTGGGGATGGACGTTCGCTGCGACCTTAGTCCAAGGGATTACATCGAGGCTATTATAAAAACAGCTTCGCTTCACTAAACTCGGAGTTCTGAACAAGGTGCGGCGTTTTTTCACGCCGCAACAACTGTGCCTGTTATACAAAACACAGGTACGGTCTTGCGTTGAATATTGCTCGCACCTTTGGGATGGCTCCGCTAAGTACCTACTGGAGGCCTTGGACCGGTTGCAGGGACGTGCAGTACGCATTATTGGCGACGTAAAGGTCACAAACACCCTTGAACCTTTACAATTGCGTCGCGAGATAGCAGCACTGAGCGCTTTCTATCGACTGTATCACGGCGAGTGCTCTGAGGAATTATTCTCTCTAATTCCTGCTTCCCCCTTCCTTCTTAAGTCCACGCGAGCTGGTTCTCGATGTCACCGCCTAACTGTGACATCAATTCCATCGCGCACAAAGAAATTTGGCAACTCATTTCTTTGTCGCACTACCAAAAAATGGAATTCCTTACCAGCTCACGTGTTCCCCTCCTCTTACAACCCGGGTTCCTTCAAACGAGGCGTGAAGAGGCATCTTGCGGGCCGGCAAGGCGGTGACGGCTAGTACAGAACATTCTTCCCGACTGTACTGGCCGTCGTCGCGTTTGGACTCTACTACCACTTACCATCAGGTGGAGTAGAGTCATTTGCCATCCCGGACATAAAAAAAAAAAACAAGGCACGAGTTGAATTATAAACAAAAATTAAGCACTTGAAAACTTAGTTTTGTGTCTACCCACTAAGCTCTAGTTTATATTTATATAAAAGAGGTCAGAAAACTATATTATTGATTATAATCTATGTTGTTTAGATATTGCTTTAAATTTATAAACGAAGGGTTCCTAAATGTACTTGTCTCGTACTCAAATTTTAATGAGGTATTGTTTAGTGAAATGAAATGATATTAAAGTCTACCATATAAGAATAAAGTGAAATTATGCTTTGATATATTTCATATTTAATAATTACGAAATCTATTTTTTTTAATTTAAATTAGGCAGACTGGCAAACGGAATGATAAGTGGTCAAAACCACTGGCACTGTAAGAAATATAACCATTTGTTACATCGCCAATGTGCCACCAACCTTAGGAATAAATGTACTATGTCCCTTATGCCTGTAGTTACACTGGCTCACTTAGAGTTCAAACCGAAACACAACAATACTAACTATTGCTGCTTGACTATAGAAAATATGATGAGTGGGTGGTAAACACCCAAACGGGTTTGCAAAGTGGCTACTCGTATTATTGCTTCAATAATTACAAAAGAACAACTAGACCGAATCATTCTTCACACTCGGAAATCGGAACTTCGATTTAACGGAGAAATGTTACTAGAATTTTTTGTTAATGTTCTACATGGTTTATACAGAAACTATTTTTTAATTCGATTTCTATATTTCAACTTAAGCCCTCGATGTAAATGAATGTTGTTTGTATATAATCGGACTTTTCCTCGTATTATTGGAATCGACTTTAATCCCAAATAATCCATAAGTGGACATTATATAAAAACCCAGTTTTATATGAAAATTGAAAATCAGTATTTCTGTAACCTTTGTATAAGTATATTTTATTGTGTGGGTGTTGACTAATACATTATTATTATCATAATAGGCTGTTTGTTATATGAACGTCTGTGTATAAGTATATATTTAAATATATGTGACGTCTTTCTTTATTTGTAGGTTTTTCGTACATATCTGAAAGAAACTGGCTAAGCATGGATTTTATTTTTAAGAGCCTTATCCATCCCTAATTATAAAGGGCTAAATAAGAATTGTAATCACTTAATTCTTTTTTGTTAAAAAAAAATGTTGGTTGCCGATCACAGAACCACTTACCGGGTACAATATAAACTATCCAGGGGAACCCCCTCAAAGACATACAAACATCATTCTAGATTTATAAGAGGAGTTCGGTGAAGATGTTACATACACATGCACAGAAAAAAAAAATGATTTGATTTTGGAAATTGTTTTTAAGTTAGGTTCAGTTTAGCTCCTAGGTCCCATTTCATTGTTAAGTTTTTTAGGTAAAGCGTACAGTCAGCTAATTTTTTTGTAGTCGTTTTTTATTTTCTTCATTAAAATAAATAATTGATTAGTTACTTTTATTTAAATTTGTAAAATTTAATTATGATAACAAAATGATTATGAAAGTCTACTTGAATATTTTGTTTAAATTAACAAATAAGTAATTTTAAATACTTATTTAAAATATTAACTTATTTTTTAAATTTAATTTTTAGATTTTTTGTAATGTATCTATTAATTTATCTAAAGGTTTAATGAAACAAACACAATGGTAACACTTTAAAAAGAGTTACATACTTGAGACAAATTGAGGCTATGTTGCATGCACTACTCAGACGCTACGAACCGCTACACTATTGCTATGAATTTCATACTAATTAATGCGTGCTACGTTGTATTATGTTTTACGAAAATAAAATTATTTTAGAAGAATAGTATTCAGGCTACGAAACCAAATTCTATTAAAACGATGTATAATTAAAATAACTTTATATAATTACTTAAAATATGGAATATACACAGAACTATGTATTTGTTATTTTATAATTATATTATCTTTATACTTTATACTTAAATAATGTTATTTTTTGCTATTATACAGTTTCTTTTTTATTTGAGTTAATTTTGTACAGTTATTTTTTAATTTCATTTTAATAGAAATAAAATTTTAATTGAAAACATATAAGCATTTATAAACAATAATAGATTTAAAAACTGGTAAAAGTCCAGAAAATTTTCAAAGGCAGACAGAAGTCTGGGAATTGGCAGTTTTTATACACGTAAAGCCGTTGTTCATGCACCTGAAAGCTTTTCGCTGCACTTAAATGTCCAGGACAGGACATTTGTACAGTTACACAGCTACACTATTATACAGCTGGCTTGTTTGTCTTGAAAATAACTACCGTAGGCGATATTGGTCAGGGGGATATATACAGTTTTAAAAAAATAGTTTTGTTTAGTTTTGTTTTGTATGTATAAAAACATAAAAGTATTATAAATACTTATATTGTCTCACTGATCTATTGGTTAGATATAATGCACACCCGGAGGTCCTGGGTTCAAATCCCAGGTCGGGCCAATAAAAAAATATTGAGTGTTAATGCTTCGGGAAGCACGTAAAGCCGTTGGTCCTGCGCTTGTACTCGTTCCAGTCGTGTCGGATTGCCGTCTCATCGGGTTATGAGAGTTAGGGAATAGAGAGTGGACATGTGCTTGCGCACACACTTGTGCACTATAAAATTTCCGGCGTAGTTGACTAATCTCTTTTGAGATTGACCGCCGTGGCCGAAATCAGACCGATTTTTAGGATTAAATACTTTTTTTTTTCACGACCATCTGATCCCAAACTAAGCAGAGCTATGGAAACTAAGCAGAGCTTTGGATACTATGGAAACCAGACAACTGATATACTACATATACTGCTTTTCTTTTGTAAATACATACTTATATAGATAATTACACCCAGACTCAGGACAAACAGACATATTCTTGCACACAAATGTCTGTCCTTGGTAGAAATCAAACCCACAACCTTCGGCGTGAAAAGCCAGTACCTACCAACCACGCAAACCGGCCCGAATAAGTTAAATATTATAATATATAAAATTAAATAGTTAAAACTAAAAAATGACAACAAAATGTACAAAGCATACATACATATGTGTGAGTACTAGTAAGTTTCAATGACTGCAACTCCAAACAAACTTCTTAAAAAGCTTTTATTTAATCCAAATATTAAAACGAATAAAATTGAGAATGCTAGATTATTAACACTGGCATCAAAACCGTGTGGAAAATTTCACCTCAAACGTTTGTTGAACTAGTTTAAAATTCAATTGCAAGTTATGACCCCACACATACAACTTGAAATTGAATAAAAGCTTTTAAAATGAGAAAACAAAACAATAAAATATATTACGAAACATATTTTGTACTACTACTTGCACAGTACAGGAACAGCCTGTTAATGTCTCAGTGCTGGGCTAAGGCCTCATCTCCCTTTTTGAGATGAAGGGTTAGAGCAACCACGCTGCTCCAATGCGAGTTGGTGGAATACACACGTGGCAGAATTTCAGTGAAATTAGACACATGCAGGTTTCCTCACGATGTTTTCCTTCACCGTAAAGCACGAGATGAATTATAATCACAAATTAGGCACATCTAAATTCAGTGGTGCTTGCCCGGGTTTGAACCCACGATCATCAGTTAAGATTCACGCGTTCTTACAACTACGCCAATAGCCAATAGGCTTTGTCAATACTCCTTCTGGTGAGAAACCAGTTGTTGTCAAGCTGGTCTAATTTGACAAATAATTCAGATGAAACGTATTCAATAATCTGACGAGCCGGTTGGCGTGGTTGGTGGATGCTTTCTTTCCTTTCACGCTAAAGGTTGTGGGTTCGATTCCCACACAGGACAGATATTCGTTCGGAGTCTAGGTGTAATTATCTATATAAGTATGTACTTACAAAAGAAAAATAATATATGTAGTATACCAGTTGTCTGGTTTCCATAGTACAAGCTCTATGCAAGCTTAATTTGGGATCAGATGGCCGTGTGTGAAAAATGTTCCGAATATCTTAACTACCACTTGGTAAGGCTTTGTGCAAGCCTGTGAGTATTCTGGCTGGGTATCACGTCCTTTTATGGTTCTGTTCCAGTTTGATGTATGAGTGAAAACATTCATAGTTTCCAAAATTGATGCCATTGACGATATAACTAATTATTTAAATTTCTTATAATGCCAATGTTTATGAGTGATAATAATCACTTACCAACAGATGTCTCATTTTACTGTATGTCTTTATTAAGGATGAGTGTTCTAGCTGATCGCTGATTAAGATATAGATTGCTTTTCTGATACAATAAAATACAGGTTAATATAAAGTGTATTTACAAGATTTTTTTAAATAAAATCGTCGGTGTAAAGGTTTTTTCTTCACTTGAAGTTTACTCCACAACGCTGCACAAAAGCAGATTGGTTTCTTTCAGATGTTTTCCTTTAATTACGAGTATGAGATAAATTACAACCACATTTAACATATGCTGATTCAGTGACGTATACATTTAACTATTGTATGTTAAATGTCATAGAAATTTGTTTGTTGAAATTAAAGAAAGTAAAGGCATGTTCGAAATGATATACGAATATGTTTAATTATTTACGTATTAATTTAGGAATCCATGCTAAGTTCTTTACAAAAAAAAAATTAAAGAAAATGAACTTCAGTTCTATTCATATAGTATTTGTAACACGGTCATTATAAAAAAGTATATTTTGATTTTAGAAAGAATTATTTGAATTATTTGAAATAGATTTTGATTATTTGAAATTGTTTTTTGACTTTCATTCCTGTCCGAGGAATAAAACTTTTTACATCGAGCTCATTTTTCTTAAATATTACAATTCTGTAAAAAAAAACTCGAAACTAACCACAAAACACGATCTTGAAATGTCTAAAAGTGATATGCGACATTGACTATAATTATAATAAAATTTAAAGGATATTCGCATTAAAATAGCAAGTCGCTTCGGTCACGTTTTACTGTAAAAAGACGAATTAGCAAAATATTATTTTTCACTTAGAAACGTAGTCTTTTAATGGAATTTTAATTAATTGTAAAAATATTACTGTACTCTTTTATACTGCTTAAGTAGAAAATATTACCGCCAGCTTTTGCACCAAATGATAAATAGTTGCAAGCAAAATTGAGCCTTAAGCCAAATATGGTAAGACATAAATTAAATTATTTTAATTTGATTGTAATAAATAAATGTATTCGATTTGTTTAGGTTAACGCAGTACTGATTAATTGAAATTAGATGCGATCATTATATCGGAGGTCACTCTACGTATATCAATGAAAACGAAAATCGATATTTCAATATCGGCGTGTGAAAATTAATTATGTACTTGAAACGCGATATATTTGTTTTCGATGAATATTCCAATTTTAAATTTAATGCTATTCTAAATTTGACTCTCGAACTAATCTATTCACGAAAATTATTTTCAATTTCATTCGGAAGCATATTTTCATTCCTATTCCGGATTAATCTGGATCTATGCAATTAAAACGATATATCTCCTTATGTTTCTCGTTTGGACAAGTACGGTTGTAAGCTATAAATAATGATGAACTAATAAAAGTATTTTTATAATATTTTAAAAATAGAATTGTGTGTTTATTTTATTAATTAATTTATTATAAAATATATATTCAACAATATGTATTTATAGAATTAGATCTAAGCTTTCTTATTAAAAGGAGAGGAGACTTTATCCTAGCGATGGACTATTTATAGGGTTTAGCTTTTTTAATACATAACACAATAAAAGATACATATCTTTTATTGTGTTATGTATTAAATATATACATTATTAAACAGACGGCGGACATACATATGACGAAATATTTTTACATCATCAACAAGTCAAACTTTGAAAGTGGAAATATATGAATATATTACATTAATATCCTTATATTCAATGATATATAGCACAATGAACCAACTCGTTTTCAAATGGTCACGTTGGTCTGGTGGCTTGATGTAAGGACGCAGATCCGGAGGTCCTAGGTTCAATTCCCAGGTCGGACCAATAAAAAGTTATTAAGTTTTCTGTCAGAAAATTCTCAGTAGCAACCTGGAGCCTGGAAGTTGGAAGTGTGTTCACTCCCGTGTCTCGGAAGGCACGTAAAGCCTATTCCTACGAGTGAACTCTTTCTGGTCGTGCCGTCCCATCGGATTATGAGAGTTAGGGAATAGACTGCACCTGTGTTTGCGTACACACTTGTGCGCTATAATATCTCCTGCGTAGTTGGCTAATCTCTCTTCAGATTTGCCGCCGTGGCCGTAACCAGTCTGGAGGACATTATTATTATAATAATTAAATAATTGCTGTATTCATGTTCATATATTACTAGGCTTTTAAATGTGATCGTAACATTGTTTGATGTACCTACCTTAGTTATTAAAATAATTTATAATTAAACTAAACCGACAATTAAATATAAAGTAAAATAAATATTTTTATTTTATAATTATGATAATATATAGAAACGAGGTAAATAATTTACGCGCTCCGTACACACAAGGGAGTAAAGAGCGGCCATTCCTTTCCCGCTACTTTGCTGAAGTGCTATAAAATGTGTGGGAAAGGTTGATTTCGCGTAGAATTCCTTGATATGTCGTGAATGTGGTGCATTAGGTGTTTTTTTGTAAGTGTGATTGTGAAAACTTCTGTGGTGTGAAAATAAACATACAACCTCTTTTTTAATTTTTATCAAACCTTTAGTATATTAATTACTTGATTTATTTAAATATTACATGTCGATCAACACCACCCAGAGACATTGGCACCGTAAATTATACTAATCATCCCTAACAACTAAGATGTTATGGCTCTTGTGCCTGGAGTGACACTGGCTCACACACTTTTCCAACCGGAACACAACAATACTAAGTATTGCTATTAACATTATAATATGTGATGACTTGCTGGTACCTACGGCTTGCACAAAGCCCTACCACCGAGTAAGCACATAATTTTGGTAATACATTTCATACCTTTGCATAATACTTTAAATAAAATATAAACTAACATTGTTTTTTACAAATCTCACAACACACTAGGCTGGCAAAATTCCAACATTGCATAATTTATTTACGCAGAATTCTTTTCGGTGTCGGAGAATCTGGTTGTCTAATAAAAAATTTACAATACCGGCATCGGGATTCAGAATCAGACATTTTACATGAAAGCTTTACATTAAGCAACAAGAAAAAAAAAAGAAATAAATGCGTAACAGACGTAAACGTCGGAAAAATCCAAATAAATGGCATATAACGAAAAAAATACAAAATACAAGTATACGTGAATAAAAAACTTTTCTGTTTTAGTAATTCGAAGGAGTTCGATTTTTAAAAGCCCTAACTTAGTCGATTTTACAAGTTTTTAAATTATCAGTGATCAGATAAAATCCATAGACGAATGAAGATAACCAACAACGTAGAGTTAGCTAGCTGGAGAGGCAATGGACAGGTCTCATCTTCCGAACGACTGATAAGCCATCGGAAGAAAGTCCTCAAAAAATTACTATGGCACTGACAGACAAAACAAGGAAGAGAATTACACGTACATTATTAAGTTGGTTTCGCTAAGGACACTCTTCAGCGGCCTTAGAGAGATCATGTATTAGGTCAAGATATAGATAGTACTCAAAAGAAAGTTATCTTGAAATACAAGAAAACTCATCTCCATTTCATTCTAACAGAAAACGTGATCTTTTAAGGGTTGATGGATGGAAGTTGAACAAAATTAGATTTTATTTTGCTAAATTGTTTTGGATGTAAAAGTAAAAGTTATCACTAATGATATTTTTAATCTACATGATTTGTTAAAGGATGATATGAAGTAATAAAGCACCGATAAATATCGAAGGCGGGTACACAGCTTTCATCTTAATGGAAGGCAATTATTCATGAGTAGAACATTAATTTGCTGTGTGTATAAATATACACAGATTTAATATGTTATATATTATTAATATACTCATATGAAATTATTATATTTATTTTAATTTAAAAAATGTATTTAATTAATGAAAGGGAAATAGCTTAATACTGATGTAATATTATTTAGTCTGAATATTTTTTTTCTTGTAAATAAAATATATTTAGTGTATTTTTGTTAGTGAAATTTATCTTTTTGAAAAGACCAGCACTATTTTATTTTATAATATCGATACAGCTACAACACTAAGTAAATTTAAATGATCATCTGTCGTCTGCGCCTGAATCACGCGTACATTATTAAGTAGGTATCGCCAAGGACAGTCTTCAGCGTCCCTAGACAGTTCATGTATTAGGTCAATATATGGTATATACTTAAAAGAAAGATATTATGGAAATATTCAAGAAAACTCATCTCCATTCCTGCATATAAAATTAGTAACCGAATTTATTTGACATTTTCTTTTTGACTTTTGGACTTTATTGAAAATCGAAATTTTTACTTTTTTATATTTTGCCGTCACTGGAGTTCGGTGTGTTCATTAGAGGATTATGCGTATGTTTGTTTATTAATTTTAGATACTATAAATATGTGGGATTGTTACACAAGCTACTTATTTAATTGGTGTCATAAAATAAACTTACAATCTTGATGTCGACACCAAATGGTCAGGAATATATAGCACAAAGCTGCAGGCTGTTTCTGATTGCTCGATTCTATGCGCTTGTTGACTGAACCTCAGAATTTAACAGCTTCTGATGACATTAACTGCAGTTCTCTAGTTTTGAACTCGTCCAACGGTATTAACGAATTCGAAAAGTTTTTACTACTTAAGCAAGACATATATGCTTTGGCTTTGAAGAGGATATCCATTATAACTTGAAAATAATAGTGTGTATTGTCATGTGATGTATGTCCTTCGCGTGTCTAAGATGGGGAGCTATTTTTGTTTCCGACGTGAATTTAATTGATCATGTTTCTTGTAAAATAATATTACCGTTCGTAAGTATAAACAATCCAGGTTACGCAGAGCTACACTTCGTAAATCCATTTTCCATTTTAAAGGATGAGTTAACGTAATTACAAGCACGAACGACTTAAGGTATTATTAATTCTTACAATACTAATGTATGGCGGTGGTGAGAACATACCATACAAGTTGGAGTTGCCTTTAATTGTAAATTCAAAAATAAATTACCTACACCCAACATATTCTATTTTTTATATATAAACTCTTTTATATTCGAGTTCTATCACTACCTTTAATTATAAATACAAATTTTTTAATCTGCATTTTGTTCAAATGTCGAATTAGATTTTATATAAAACTTCTTTAGTTATATACTAGATATCTACTTTCTAAATGGTGTTAAAGTCAAAAAATAACTTACTTATCAACAATTAATTATTCATAAAAGTAAAGTAAAGTCCAGATATGTCGTTTGACTCTAACTATGTTTTATGGGCACGAACAGCAATTTTTTATCCATCCCTTCCGGAACCTTCACAAGAACCAGTGGCCCGTTTGGGTTCGTGCAGCTGAGCGTAAATACGGAACCCTACATGAATCCGCTATTGAATTTTTTTAATCATCCCTTTGTATAATGAATTCATCACGGTTTTACGTTAAATTTATGTGGAATTTTGTTGAGAATATAAATTTATATCATGAACATTTTATTCTTAGAACAGCAAATAAGATCTTTCAAATATCTTAATTATATTCTAAATATAAATTCTTTTATGTTTAAATAATTTTTATAACACTTTTACATGGTTCAAGATCTAAATATACTGGTGGTAGAGCTTTGTGCAAGCTCGTCTGGGTAGGTACCACCCACTCATCAGATATTCTACCGCAAAACAGCAGTACTTGGTATTGTTGTGTTCCGATTTGAAGGGTGAGTGAGCCAGTGTAATTGCAGGCACAAGGGACATAACATCTTAGTTCCCAAGGTTGGTGGCGCATTGGTGATGTAAGCGATGGTTAACATTTCTTACAATGCCAATGTCTAAGGGCGTTTGGTGATCACTTAGCATCAGGTGGCCCATATGCTCGTCCGCCTTCCTATTCTATAAAATATATATATATATATATATATATATATATATATATATATATATATATATATATATTCAGTAAGGACAAACTAGAAACTAACTAACAAAATTATCGTTAAATGGCAGACAGTGAAATGCGACATTGAGTATAATTATAGCATTTGAAATGCGTATCAAAATAGTATATAGGTCGGTTATAAAAATTACATGAGTGCGATACGGAAGTGAGTTCTTACAGAATAGCACTGCTATACTTTATGATGTATTAAATTCTTAACTTGATGGTTCTGACCATTTACCAGTAACAGCCTGTGAATGTCCCACTGCTGGGCTAAGGCCTCCTGTCCCTTTTTGAGGAGAAGATTTTGGAGCGTATTCCACCACGCTGCTCCAATGCGAGTTGGTAGAATACACATGAGGCCGAATTTCTGTGAAATTACACATGCAGGTTTCTTCACGATGTTTGCCTTCACCGTCAAGCACGAGATGAATTAGAATTAGGTGACATATGTCTGTTCGCCTACCATTAACATAAAAAAGTAAAGTAAAAGCCTATAGTCCCACAGCTGGAATAAGGCCTATTCTCGTTTAGAGGATAATGTTTGGAGCTTATTCCACCAAGCTGCTTTAATACTCCAAGCCGTATAATACCACGTAAATATACGGCTTTTTAATCCATGTATCAAAAATGTAAAAGTGAGTTCATATTCAACAGCTTTGAAAAACCCATTCAAACTATTTGCTACGGTGAAAACTTTGATATTGATGTATTTTTCTATTCAGTCTGGTTGAAATGCTTGTTCAATCCATTTTAACGGAATTACCTTATGTATTTTTATTAAACAGCGTTTCTATTTAAAGCAAACATTGCTTAAACAACATTAACATAATATGTACTATTAAATAATACCATAGAGTAAACCAAGTCCACGCGAGCTGGTTCTCGATGTCACCGCCTTACTGTGACATCAATTCCATCGCGAACAAAGAAATTTGGCAACTCCTTTCTTTGTCGCACTTCCAAAAAATGGAATTCCTTACCAGCTCACGTGTTCCCCTCCTCTTACAACCCGGGTTCCTTCAAACGAGGCGTGAAGAGGCATCTTGCGGGCCGGCAAGGCGATGGCGGCTAGTGCAGAACGTTTTTCCCGTCTGTACTGGCCGTCGTCGCGTTTGGACTCTACTACCACTTACCATCAGGTGGAGTAGAGTCATTTGCCCTTCCGGCGAATATAAAAAAAAAAAAAAAACCAAGATAGTGCAGTACATAGAACGCATAGATATTACACAATGGCCTTGGATTTCAATTGTGTCCACATTCCTCATTTTTTTTATAATAGTACAATAAACCCTAATCGTTTTAGTAACAATGAACTAAATTTTTTATATAGAATAGGTAGGTGGACGACCATATGGGCCACCTGATGGTAAGTGGTCACTAACACCCATAAACATTGTCATGGTAAGAAATGTTAACTATCGCTTATATCGCCACCAGCCTTGGGATTTAAGATGTTATGTCCCTTGTGCCTGTTGCGAGTTCGATTCCCGTCCCGAGTCTGGCTGTATTATATAAAAGTATATATTATGAATTTATGCATATTTAATACGGCAATAAGTAAGGATCCTTAGGGTTAGCCGAAAAGCTGATTTGGCTTGGTTAGTATTAAGGTTAAATAAACCACAAACAAAGTCACAGGAACAGCAACCCTCTGTTACCAATAATTAAATTAACGTATGACCCCACCTACTTGTATCATATTGATTTTTCTTGCCGTCCCTTTTAGATAAAATTACTAAAATTGAATAAATCACACATACATAAACGCAGGCCAACATATACATGTACGTCACACACGCATACAAATATGCGTCCACATATTCACTAACTCATACACAACCACACATTCACACGTTATTTCTTAAGATCAACTTGTTAAAGCTTGTTTTAGATATTATTACTATTGCATATATATAAATGATACTAAAGTTACTCGTGCTATTGACTAACCATTTGCACTTGGGGGACGATGACTTGCCAACCTTAAGACAGGTTATTCTTGGTTAGCTAGCTTACAGCTAGGATGACCAGACTTTAAAATATCATTCATAGCTTAAATTATTAATAATAAGTAATTGACGAGGCGGCCGGTGGCGTGGTTGGCAGAACACTTGCCTTTCACGCCGAAGGTTGTGGGTTCGATTCCCACCCAGGACAGACATTTGTGTGCATGAAAATGTCTGTTTTTCCTGAGTCTGGGTGTAATTATCTATATAAGTATGTATTTACAAAAGAAAAGTAGTATATCAGTTGTCTGGTTTCCATAGCACAAGCTTTGTACAAGCTAAATTTGGGATCAGATGGCCGTGTGTGAAAAATGTCCCAGGATATTATTATAGGATATTATTAATTATTGCATCGATTATTTCTTGTCTAGACTAAATCAATTATATATCTTTATGTGAACTAATTTACTTTATTGCTAAATACAAAGACTCACATCTTTCTTTAATAATATTGTTCTTCTATAATAGTCTACATTAGGTGTTAAATTTTTCACACAAAAATCTAGTGCTAACAAATAGTTGGCGGGCTGTGCTTTGATATTTCATGCAGTAAGTCACTTATTATTTTGTATATATAGATAAATTTATTTATTTAATATATTATATATTGTTTTGGAAATTCAGATGACAAGTTACAACGTGAAATATCAACGGAGAAAAATATACGCGTGACCACTCCATGTTCGAATATAAAACATACGATTGTTTAACCATATCATTTCACATACGACCTTTTGCGCTTGTAGCTACAATAATATGTATCCCGAAAAAATCTAATAATCCGTACTTTGCTTAAAAAATGAGTTCGAAGGGATTATCATGTTAAGGTCCTCGTAAAATCCTAAAGCAGGTATTATTATGTCCAGAACTTCGAACATTAACAATAAAATGTCAGCGGTCTTTATCCGTGGATTATTTTTGCGTGTGGTAGAAGTCAAAGACTTAGCCTTGAGATAGATTGATTTTATTTAAAACTAGTATTAGCCCGCGGCTTCATCTGCGTGGTAGGTAAAAAAAAAACAGTTGTTGAAGTTCAAGCTTGCTTCAAACTTCAAATTTTCACAAAATCGGTTCAGTGGTTTATCCTTGAAAGCATAACCGATTTACTTTTGCATTTATAATATAAGTATAGATAGGTGATGCTAAATATTCATTCATCCTTTATAACGGAACAAAACCATACTTAGTAGTGTTGCTTAGCGGTAGACTCTGGTGAGTGGGTGGTACCTAAGTAGCCTGACCTTCAAGTAAGCTTATTATTCCGTTTAAAAAATGAATGAGGTTCTATTAATGATGCCCCAATAATGGATACAACTTCAGGACACCAGTTAGTTTTAGGTGCCTAAACTGTCTGTTTGAGGGGGTGTTTGAAATGAAATTCCTCAACGTATCCACTATCCACAGTGGAGCAACGTGTTACCATAATAACCATTTTTGCACTAAGATATTAATTAAATAAGTATTCAAAATTAATAATATATGCTTTTGGACCACACCCGTAGGTGAAAGCTTACTTTGCGGTGAAACCTTTTATTTTAATCAAGGTATCCGTGTCATTACGTAACAAAAATATTTTCGCGTTGGATTAAAATACTTGGCTGTACATTTCATTTCCGTGTAATAATGGGCGCCTTTACGAAGTGATTTGGAGAAGGAATAGCCTCGTTTCCTTACTCATTTTTCAGGAAAATGTATAGATTAATATTAGTTATATATGTGTTTGGGGTTACCCGGTAGTTGGTACTGTGAGACTTTAAAATAAAACCACCGAGTATATACTGCTGGTCAGATAGTGTGATTGGTCTCTCTCATTATAAATTAAGAAAAACTAATTAATTACTTACGAGAAAACATTGTTATAGCGCGATGTAAAATACATCTAACGCCATCTATTGAGAAAAGATAAATTACAATAACATTTGGCATAATGTATTTTGATCTTGAACAATATGTTAAAGGTAAATTGATGACGGCTGTTTAAAATTGACCGAAGTATTTCGCAACCACGAAATAGATTCTTACGAAGTTTTTTGATTGGTGAACTCTTTCACGATCAAAAAAGGCCAAGCGCGGGTCCAACGGCTTTACATGCGTTCCGAGATACGGTAGTGTACAGAATAGCCAAATTCATTAAATATTTACTTACATAACATGTATTGTATCAAGCGAATACACAATTTAATAAAAATTTGTTCCTGATGTTGTAAGAAATCGATACGAATCCGTACGATAATTAATAATATAATTCTCTTAGTGAAATGATAATGTAATGATAAAATTAGCCTTGCGTTATATATATGGTCGTACAAAGTACACACGCAGATAACGTTCATAAAGCATAGGGGTCGAACAATCGAAAATCGTAAAGTGATTCAACAATGCTTTGTAATATGTAACTTAGAATAATACTACGTATGTTTAGATACTTGCCTTTCACGCCGAAGGTTGTGGGTTTGATTCCCACCCAGGACAGACATTTGTGTGCATGAACTTGTCTGTTTGTAATTATCTATATAAGTATGTATTTACATAAGAAAAGTAGTATGTGTAGTATATCAGTTGTCTGGTTTCCATAGCACAAGCTTTTTACAAGCTTAATTTAGGATCGGATGGCCGTGTGTGAAAAATATCCCAGAATATTATCACTTATTATCACTTATATACATACGTCTAAATATAAAAAAAACATACTTACTAAAAATAAAGTTTAATTTCACAAAAACATGAACCTATATGATGATATAGGCTTAGGAAAAGTAATACATACTTTAAATATAAATTGTGTTCACCGAGTTCTATTTGAATACACGAATAGCAGATATTTTAGAATATACTTTCATTTATTCGACTGAAAATAAAATTGAACAATTCTTGTTAACTAGATGAAATATGCAAATTATTTTTCATCACTCTTAAGAAATATGGAATATAAATCTCATCACTTTTTTAATTAATCAATGGCTTCAAGAGCTTTGCTGTTGTAACGAGATTGATCATTACTCTCCTAAACTATAGTGCTACCCAAATATTGAACTAATATGATCAAAGGACGTTACGATCAAGTCCCAAAGCTGGCCATTGTTGCTCAAATATCTTTGTTATATCGTTGAATTTTAACTCTTGTGATATTCAGACATACTTGTACAACAATAATGGTATTGTTTTAAATATCATGTTTCGAATTATATTCAATATAATATTGGAATAATCAGAAGCTGATAATTGCTATTAATTTATTAACTGATCGTTGGCTTGAGAACAATAAACCAGCTCCAAATTAACGCGAATAGCAATGTGTAGTATTAGTGTTTTCTGTTATCCAAATGTAAATTATTATAAAACATTTGGTTGCAACGAAGTTGTGTTGAATGGATACTGGTGAGACATCAGATAGGCTTACAGTCCTACCACCGATTTAATTATTATTTTTGACCATCATGAAATGTATTATGATTGCAGAGTCATTCGCTTATCATAATTTGTAACCTTATCCAGTTGTTATATAGTTGTTTATATAATATTAAAAATAAAACAGTTGAACAGTTCTACCTAGAAAAAAATATCATTAATAATAAAGAATGAAAAAGCATATCAAATAACAGATTTCAATAACATTTATACTTTATATTACTGTTTTCGATTTGAGGGAGAAGTGAGTCAGTGTTTTTTTTTTAAAATAGGAAAGCGGACTAGCATATGGGCCTCCTGATGGTGAGTGGTCATCAACGCCCATAGACATTGGCAATGTAAGAAACGTTAACCATCGCTTACATAGCCAATGCGCCACCAACTTTGGGAACGAAGATGTTTTGTCCCTAGTGCCTGTAATTACAATGGCTCACTCAGCCTTCAAACCGGAACACAACAATACCAAGTACTGCTGTTTTGCGGTAGAATATCTGATGAGTGGGTGGTACCTACCCAGATGAGCGTTTACAAAGCCCTACCACCAGTGTAATTACAGAAATCGTCATTATATCAGATTAAATGAAATGTAAGGCTACCACCATTTCCGAAATTAGATTCTAGCAGAGCATCAAAGAACTGAGTTGGTACTCTTTACCGACTCCCAATTTATATAGGTTTAATTAAATACAATTAAAACATTATTTATTCTGCAACAAAATCAACAAAATCTAACTGCTTCCTAATTTATCTACATTATCTATTACGAAGTAGTACCTGATGTATTATTATTTATCTATGTTTTTTTTAATTATATTTAAATTAAAAAAGTAATTACTTAAGGAATTTCATTTTTAATATAGTAAGGAATGGTTGATGATTCTTTAAGCGACAATATGTTTGGATCGAGATGAATACTCAATAGGCATTTTATCATTAAAGTTATTAAACATCAGAGTAATCCCACCCCAAGCTTGCCTAACTCTCGATGAAAAACTAACATCCTACGCATTCCTAAATTATTCTAAACAAGTTAAAAGGGTCAACACAATTGCGTCGAAAGTCAATATCAGAATCAATATTCAACAGAGTACTAATTAATTGTCGAAAAATTAATAATTAGAAAACAAAATTGAACCTGAGAAGAACCGATGCAGTCAGAATAGTTTTTTTTTTCCTCAAAGTTTTACAATTATTATTTTTTTATATAAATACAATATAACAGTGGTGATTATCCGGAATTGAATCTTATATCGCGGTTAATATTCAAGTGCACCAACCATAGGTGGTAACTTGTTACTTTTAAAATGATGTTATGCTTTTTTCATTTCATTGCAACGTGGAAATCCTTGGGGGAGGCCTTTGTCCAGCAGTGGACGTCTTTCGGCTGATGATGATGCTTTTTTATTGAGGAATATTTCAAACATTGGAGCAGTACCAATAATGTCTTGAAATCTGCTAAATTGTAATCAAGTACTTGTTTATATCAAACTAGTAAGAGCTGCCGTTATTCTGTACACGTATAGAATATGAAGTTACAACGCCATTTGGTGTTAAATTTAATCAAAGTGCATAAAGCATAAAACCCTTTTTTTATATAGAATAGGAAGGTTGACAAGCATATGGGCCACCTAATGGTAAGTGGTCACCAACGCCCATAGACATTGGCATTGTAAGTAATGTTAACCATCGCTTACATCACCAATGCGCCACCAACCTTGGAAACTAAGATGTTATGTCCCTTGTGCCTGTAATTACACTGGCTCACTCAGCCTTCAAACCGGAATACAACAATACCAAGTACTGCTGTTTTGCGGTAGAATATCTGATGAGTGGGTGGTACCCAGACGAGCTTTCACAAAGCTCTACCACCGGTAACCTCAGCATCAACATATAACCTGATGTGTTATTTAGTGTAATTGAAAAAATATCTTTATGTGGACTTTCACGCTAAACGCTTAAACAGTCGATGTCAAATCATTAAAAATCAATTGTTCTTATTATTTGTTTTTTTTTAAATAACATTTTTGAAGTTATCGTGATTGTTAAAGTGTAAATATTTGGCCATTAAGAACCACTAGAAACTTGAGCCTCTTTCCTTTTAAAATTGTTCAATTTATATCGAATTTGAACGATACCAATTTATACCATTTAATGATATTTAAATAAACGTAAATCTAAAAAGATTTCGAGAATAATTAAAATATGAAATAAGATGATTATTTTTTATTGAAACCGTTTGTTTTGTTTTGGATTGGAATTGTTGAAAATAGAATTCAATTATAATTTATCTGAAAATAAGCTACAAACCGATAAGGTCATAGCTTTCTTAAATAATAATAAAAAAAAAGAAAATCAGGTGACCAATTATTTTCTAGAATTGAAAGCAATTTATAAGTAAATTGTATGTGGCATTAAAGTTCTCTGCTTAAACTATCACAGAAGTAGTGAAATAATAAAAAAGTAACATATTAAAAAAGAAAATAGAGCGACAGTTTTAAATATAATTACTACTACATATACAATTACAGGTAATCAAATATATAATCAATAACATCTATTATTATTTAAAATATTCATTATATTAAATTAATTAATTTAGAGATGAAATATAAGTATTTATAAACAATTTATTTTACTATATATAAAAAATCGTTTTAAACACTTAGTTTACGATATTCAACCTTTTTTTTTTTTTTTTCGTTACAGAAAAATATAACTTTTCAAAAAATATTCGTTTCGTTACGAAATATCCCTCCTCGAAAAGTTTTTATAACTTTTGTCCATTAACGACGTCTCTCGGGGTTGATTTTTTTTGCGGATTGAATTTTTGTTCAGTTTTGTACATTTTGAATTAGGGTAAACTTTGAATTAGGGTGATAATATTAATTCTAAAACATCCATTAAATTAATTAAATATAAAATAAACTAATTGCTATTCATTCGTTACGTATATACGTTACGTAATATTTACTATATATCGATTCTTCTTGGGGGGTTTTGTACAGTTCAATATTGGTACCCAGTTAGAAATAATTCTAAATATCTATACTCTGCGTTGCTATGTCCCGATCCGATAACTTAGCGGCGATTTGACAGTCTAAGAAAATATTCTGAATATAAGTCTAACAGCAAAGATGACTTATCACCAGGTAAGTCAATTTTCTCATATGCTTTTCTAAAGTTAAACATTGTATTAAAATGAATAATTCATTCCATCAGCACTTAATACCTGAATAACCCGTATGTGAACGGTAAGTCAGCCTATGGAGAAAATCAAAAGCAATAATCAAAGTCTAATAAAAGGTTTTTTATGCCTCTCGTTATAAAAAATTGCAACGTTCCTAAGAATACGATTCTAAAAATTTACTGAATCAAAATTATTTCCAAAAATTCAATATATTCTAAACGGCTATTTAACTGATTCCATATGAGTTATAACTCAAACGTCTGGTTACCAGTCGATTTTCAATGTAAAAATAGCTGTAAATAGAAAAAAATATGCGTAACTATCGTTAATATCTTCCATAAATATTACATCAAAAACTGTAGTTCAATATGGTATGTAATTCAATTTTAATGTCCTCAGGGTTTCAAGCGTAAGTAGTGAGACCATGACATCGACTAAATCTTGTTTTTATTTACGACGTGTCAGGGACAAACGGAATTTGAATTTAAATTATAGTCTGACTCGTATCTTTTACTCACTCAAAATGGAGTGATCATTGCGAATGCAATTGCGTCTGACTTCTATTTTATTATTTCTATAGCTGTAACTCGAGGTCTTACTTTTGCATTTTTATATTAGACATGGAATAATAAAAAAATGTTAATCTGACAATATTAACTGAATTTCAATAACATTTTTAGTCCTATCTCATTTCAGAAAAATCTTGAAGACAGCTTTTAAATAAAAAGTGAGTTTTCCAAAACCTAAAACTTCGTCATGATTAATTTCATCAAAATCCATTCAGCCCTAAGACAAGACTAAGTAAATGCATAATAAAGTAGCAGATATATTCTACGAGAATCTCCGGGTTGAAAATAGTCTACCGCACTCTCCGGTCTATAGACTAAAAATCACACCGATCCATTGCTCTGTTTTTGCGTGAAATACATACCAAAAACTAACAAACTTTCCTATTTAAAATATTAGTATGGATAGAATAATTTTCTTACTTGGTTTTAGTAAGGTTGACTGGCAAATAGGCCACCTGGTGTACTTAAGTATAAAACACCCCTACATTCCTACGACGTTAATGGACCACGCACACAAACAGGAACACAGCAGTAAGGATATAAAAGTGGTTTGTACCCATTGCGACCCATTTTATTGGTTGCACGAAGACCTGTCACTATCTATCTTATTTATATAAATTTGTCCATCTAACTTTTACATCTGTAAATGATTACAAAAAATTTAAAAAGCCAGCCAATTAATTTAAAGAAACAGAAAAGTTCGTAAATAAGCAAAAAGGCTCCATGCATTTTCTTTCATTCCAGTAAAGGCGGAAACGTCACGACACTTGCATCTGAATAAATTGAAACATCTGACACAGCCATTAGTTTTAATAAGACTTACTTAGAACCGTACTTTTTATATTAAAATAAAACGCGCTGTGTACGTTGACCATAAGCTAAGGATTTTTAGAAGGACAGTTTTAATTGGTTTTTTCAAAGTGAATTAACGTTGTTAAAACCTATTCATGCTATCAATAATAATAATTTTATATTATATATATATATCTAATTAGATTGAAGTAAAAAAAAACTCATTTTATAATATGAGTATGCATTTAAAATGTCCCACACCCGTGAGAATGGCCTCCGTGGCCGATCGGATATTATCATATTGAACAAATGGGCCATCTGATGGTAAGTGGCCCTAACCGCCATATACGTATTATCACTGTAAGTAGTTTTAAACATTTCTTAAATCACCAATGTGTCATCGACTGGGACTGAGATATAACCCTTCAAACGCATTAAGCATTGATGTTTGTTGGTACAATATAGCTATGGTATGCTATTGAAGTTGTTAATATATAAAATCCGACTTGTTTTTTTTTGTAATAAAAAAAAGAAGTCGGATTTTATATATTTTTTTACCCATTTACATGTTTTAAAATAATATTTACACTTGAAGCTGAATTTGCATTCCAAAACAATATTTACTTTAATAATAACATTCAAATATAACTATTGTCCGTTTGTCTATTTAATTAAACGCTTTCCGCTTGTTGATTCACACATTATGTTATAAATAGCTATGCATATTTCAGAGATAATTATATTGTTTATTTTATAACGAAAATATAAATATATAAGCTAAATAACATAAATATATAAGCTGATAGATAACAATAGGCTAAAACTAATCATCATCATCATCATCATCACCAGCCGAAGAATTCGAATTTTACGCCGAAGGTTGTGGGTTCGATTCCCCCCCCAACAGACATTTGTGTGCATGAACATGTCTGTTTGTTCTGAGTCTGGGTGTAATTATCTATATAAGTATGTATTTACAAAAAAAAATTAGTATATGTAGTATATCAGTTGTCTGGTTTCCATAGTACAAGCTCTGCCTAATATGGGATCTGATGGCCGTGTTTGAATAATGTCCCAGGATATTTTTTATTTATAACGTTATTTGAAACATCGAAATTATAAAGTTTAATTCTTATTTACAGATAACTATAAAATGAATATAATATAAAAATGAATATGTAACTAATTTTGTTATATTATAAACGTAATTTGTAAAACGAAAGCTCGCGTGAAGAGCATGAGGTAAAGTTGTCGTGTTCACAAAGCCTTAAAGTCAAGTTTTCACTTCATTAGTCTAATGACGACGTAGGGAAAAATGTTGCCCTATACTTCCATATGCCTGAACAGCTCCTGTGATGGATCTTGATGCAGATAACACACGTTGCTAATTAAGAATAACCACGAAACAGCAAAAATATATCGAAAAAAATGCCTATATATTTTTGACACCTTTTCTTTCTATTTTTACATTACTTTTTATCAAGTTTATTTATTATAAATGAAAAAAGTGGCCGTTACAGGGTGCCTGGCGGAAGTGAAACGTCGTAATTGATGTTTATTGACATAATAAATTGTAAATTGCATACATATCGCAATCACAAATTAAGCACATGAAAATTCAGTGGTGCTTGCCCGGGTTTGAACCCACGATCATCGCTTAAGATTCACGCGTTCTTACCACAGGGCCATCTCGGCTCGGCCAATTTGTGATTATAATTCATCTCGTGCTTTACGGTGAAGGAAAACATCGTGAGGAAACCTGCATGTGTCTAATTTCACTGAAGTTCTGCCACATGTGAATTCTACCAACCCGCATTGGAGCAGCGTGGTGGAATAAGCTCCAAACCTTCTCCTCAAAAAGAGGAGAGGAGGCCTTTAGCCCAGCAGTGGGACATTCACAGGCTGTTACGGTTACGGTATACATATCGCCTCGATGTCTGGAAATTCATAACGTAATTTTTAAGGCATACTCTACCTCGCACAACCAATAATGGAACCAAATTTTTTAAAACTGATATAAATTAGAAACCTTCAAGAAAAGAGCCTACACATTCATAAAACTCACTTCATGTTGCAGTGTGTAAGATAATAAAAATGACTTGGCCTTGAAACGGTTGCAGGGTTTCTGCAAGACAGGTTGCCAGTTTGCGGCTTGAATATACTATTAGTTGATTGGTTTTCATATGAGGCGATTACATGATCGATTGATAATTAACTAATGCCGCTATAAGGTCTAAAATTGCTTGCCAATCATTAACGTACTGGGCATGATTGACATAGCTTTATATATCTCACTACTGCGCGATGACTTCTTCACCTCTTAAGGAGAAGAAATGGATATTTCACCACGCTGTTCCAGTGTGGACTATATACGTTTTATTCGTCACATGCAGATTTCCCACACTTGCACAAAGCCTTAACGCCAAGTACACGTTAAATCTTTTTTCATATTAGTAGAAGAATTGACTTACCCAGTAGACATAAAGCATTAGGTCTCTGTTGAAAATAAAAGAAGAATGGAATATTACCAATTATTTGAGAAAACTTAGTAATTTGATTGAATAATACGATAAATAATGTAAGATAACATCTTCCTCCGTACAATCTCGAACTCCATACTGATCGCAATCCGATGGGAATTATATTTCGCTTACCTAACTTATTTATTTCATAACTTTTGGATAAATATTATTTATGAACCTACTTATTTATATTACTAATAAATCGGCCTGACTTTGCGCGGCAACAGAATAAAGTTTTTTGATTAAATATATTTATGAATTATGGTCGGTTGTAAAGTTTTTATAATCTTCGTAAACTTTAAAGTCACTAATAATAAAGGAATATGTGGAGACTACTGCCAAATCAAATCGTCACTTTGTTTCTATCCTATCTTATAATTTCGCAATCAATAACTATATCTAACATCATCATTAAGCAAGCATCTACAACTAGTGTCTCTGAGTAAATCTGTGTTTGTGTCTTTAAAACAACTGTTTCTGTCCTTCTATAAACTGTTTCTTCACATCTACTCACTGAACACTCCTTCTGCTATAACCTACGCTATAACTTAATCAATCATCAATCAAGGATCAAGTTATTTTTTATCTATTTGTTATAAAAATAAATAATAATTTAATGTTTTCGACTTTTCCAAAGCGTTTCTTAAAATATCAATTTCGTCGTTCCAAGCGAATGGACTGAGATTTTAAACTAAAGATACTTATATAATAAGTAAATAGTATCATTTGAATGTCCCACTGCTAGGCAAAGTTCACCTCTCCTATTAAAGAAACGGATTAGAGCTTTTTTCGATACGTTGTGTCAACGGATTGCATACATATGTCAGAATTTTTGGCACGCTTGAACATCTCGAGTTCTACACTTATTTAACTGTTGATTATGTCCTGGCTGATTCGGCCATGGCTTCCAGAATCAAGGAAGCCTAACTACCAACCAAGGAAAAATTATAGTATACAAATGCGTGTGCCAAGGTCACGAACCAAGTTCACTCTTTATTCCCTTAGGTTCTTAATACAAAGAGAATGCAAATCGGACACCAGAGAATATATTTCGGAAAGAAAAGTTGGTATAGTTTGACCTTTTCTGAAATTGCGTAAAGCTGTATGCCTGATTCAAAATCTGAATCTCATTGTTATTGTTGATATTTTTATAGAATACTTGGTGGTCGAGTTTTGTGCAAGCTCATCTGGGTAGGTATCATTTTTTTATCAGATTCTACCGGCAAGTAACAATAATTCTGGTTTGAAGGGTTAGTGAGCCAGTGTAACCACAGGCACGAGAGACATAACATCTTTGTTCCCAAGGTTGGTGGCGCATTAGCAATGTAAGACATGGTCAATATTTCTTACATCGCCACTGTCTATGAGCGGTGGTGAAAATCCTAACATCAGGTGACCCATTTGCCTGCCTACCTACGTATAATATATTTAAAAAAAAAAAAAAATTAGTGAAGGAGTCCATATAACTCAATATAAATAAAAGAACGAACAGTGTCTTCTAATTAAACAAATGATATACAAATTCAATTACCCTGCAGATTTCTACATGTATTCCAAATTTAAATATAATTATTCGAAATTCATGCCCTTCGCTTATATTAAAGCGTGAAATATAATTATCTTTAATCGGGCACGATTTGATAAATTACGCAAATCATAAGGTTTTGCGACGTGGTTTGTGGCTAATGAACGAAGTGAGGATCCGTTTGACAGACTCGTGTTTTACATGAATAATCATTTAGAGAATTTTGGAGATGGAATATCGTTTTGTTGCAGAATAATAAGCATGACAAAAAATATAGATGTGATACATTTAAATACATAATAATAATACAATAATATAATAGTAAAATATATGTACATTATTTTTTTTTCAGCCATTTGCCGTCCACTGCTGGACGAAAGCCTCCCCCGTAGAATGTCAACCATCCCGATCTTGGGCAGTCCGCATCCATCCATATATATGTACATATATTTTACTATTATATTATTATAATTTTGAAACGTGTTCACCCACCAACCCGGAATGTAGCAGGGTCGAATAATATCCAAATTTTCTTGAGAAGGGAGACTGTGGTTTTATTTTATGTTTATAGGAATACGTGCTTAAAACTTGGCAAGAGTTTTCCTTGCTTTAAATAAATATTTACTAAACGGATTTTACGGAAGTCAACTCCAAAGACAGGAGGTAGATTAGAAGGGGTGCTGTTGTCTGTTAACAGATAAGACAAATTTAAACACAACAGTACAAATTTATGATATCAGTGCAGTATTTGCTCATCGTTATAATTTAATAATATCCTGGGACATTATTAACATACGGCCATCAGATCCTAAACTAAGCAGAGCTTGTACCATGGAAACTTGACAACTGATATACTACATATATTACTTTTCTTTTGTAAATACATATTTATATAGATAATTACACCCAGATTCAGGACAAACAGACATGTTCATGCACACAAATTACTGTCCTAGGTGTTAATTAAACCCACTACCTTCGGCGTGAAATGCATCTACTAATCTTACTTATGTAATTTACATAAGAAATCATTACTTGCCCTTTGCAAGCATCATATTACAAACCGCAATTATGTTTATATAGCATAAATATTCTTAAACTTTTGTTTTTCTTTTTTATTTGTATTTGTTTTTTTTTATCCTTGTGAGTGTGCAATAAATTTAATAATAATAATAATAGTAATAAACATTTTATTGAATAAAATAATTTAAGCTCAATTGAAGGTATTTAGGCTTAATTTTACATTAACAATTTATAACATGGCCATGTTGAATATGTCATTTCAGTCTTTATATAAGTTTTGGGACATCAAAACCACAGATGTCGAGCAACGAAGACAAATAGCGAAGGTAACTAGTAACCCCATGTTTATTAATATATGTGAACAAATTTAGATTTGAATTGTGCTCTTCAATTTACATGAACATACACACTATTAGATTACATCTAAAAATTTGTAACATTATACAAGGGACATAACATCTTAGTCCCCAAGGTTGGTGGCGCATCGGCGATGTAAGCGATGGTTAACATTTCTTTTGTCGCCAATGTCTATGGGCGAAGGTGACCACTTACCATCAAGTGGCACATATGCTCGTCCGCCCACCTATTCAATAACGAAGCCTGTCTGGACAGGTACCACCATACCATCAGAGATTGTACCTAAACTGCAATACTTAATAATGTTGTGAGTGAGGTTGGTGGCACATTGACAATATAAGGAATGTTTAATATATACTATAGCGCAAATGTCTATTGGAATTGGTTGGTTGCGACCACTTACTAAAACTGCTTTTTGCCCTTCCGCTGAACTATTTTATTAAAAAAATATATAAATAGTTTGTCTTTTATCCTACTATTTTAGTAGTAAAATAAAATCACTAAGGAAAAGTTCTAAGAAATATCCCTCTATTGAAATTGGACGTGGTCGCCCTACGAAGTGAAGCTCAGAACACACCTGTACCCTTATTGATCTATGTAATTACTTGGCTTAGTAAACTGCCATGGGCTATTGTAAGAGCAGCGCAGACATTCATAGGATAATGAACGCAATCCTAAATGCCTTTTAGAAACCACTGAAATAATATACATAAACTAACCGAAATTCCTCAAATAATATATTGACTAGAAAATCAAGCTTGAAATACATAGTATATAGAACTATTTACTTATTTAGTTTAATTGTTAGAAAAGAGTAACTACTGAGTTTCTTGCCGGTAGAAACTATCGCATGCGTGGTAGGTGGTAGTAGAATAATACTTATTCGTATATTTTATAACTAACATCAAAATAAAAACAAAATATGCATTAAATTTTTTTTTGTGTTTTTGCTAAAAAATTGTCCTTTGGCGTTGTACCCAAGACGCCGGCACTATTGTCTCTCTGCACCCGTAGACTCAGCCTTTGGGCTAAATAAGCGCCAGCTCTTGTGTTTCCAAAACTGTGGACCAGTTTCTTAGAGATATGCATACAGATAAAATAATTTACACTTGCTTATTAATAATAAGGCTCGGAAAGAAATACTTTACGACCGAGAAGAATTAGCTAAAGATATCCATCTTTTTTTTTAATTATAACTTTACCCTCTGTAAGCGTAGAAACTGGGGCTTTTTTATGCTTCAGATGCCCAAAATCCCAGTGTCCAAGTCAAGTTGTTGTTATTGTTGATGTATGTGTATAAATTTTTAGTTATTATTTAAACAATGCTATGTCTTTTTCTTTCGAATGTCATATCAGTAATGTCAGAAAGAAATAAATGAGTATTTAACTGAACAGCTGCCAAGCAACATTTATAGATAAGGAAGTAGGGTTGGATAATTTGTCAGGGATAGTTAATATTTAATGCAGTGCCAATGTGTATACGGTAATGACCACTTATCCTCTGCTGCCTACCTTTTTTATGCCGCTGAGTTTCTTTCGTCGGTCCTTCTCAGGTCAGGGTATTTATTTTCCTAACCGGTGATAGTTTCTAATTTGACTATCAATAAGTAAGTGTATGCTTCTACGTTGAATAAAGTATTTGAAATTTTATTTGTATTTATCGTCATAATATTACCGTCTGTCTTACTGTCTTGTCTACTGTCAAGAGTTAAGCGAATTATTTGTTTTAGATGTAAGGAATTCGTACGGAGTGGATTTAATCGTTATTCGTATTGGAAAAGTTTCAACCACCGAGTAAGCTGATCCAGCATTTATCAATAGATTCGGTTAGCTTATAACTTCTTATACAACAGTTAGGTATATATATATATATTTATTAAATAATTTTTTTTCATCGAAAAAAGTGTTCTTTAGAAACATTAGGAATTGGATGTCTTGACAAGTCTTTGTTTATTACCGATTCTATTATTGTTATATTCCGTGAAGTCTTCTCAATGTGTACCTTCTATGAAACCCCGATAAGCGACGAGAATCTTTTTTTTTAAATTGTTCCTTTTATGGTAACTGTTATTTTTGATAATAGTGATTTTCATGTTCAAAAATAAATTAATTTACCAATTGCTTGTTCCATAAATCATGTTTTTATTATTTTATTTAATTGACATTAATTCATTTTTTTATTCAAGTTCATTTAAAAAAAAATACAATTATATTCATTTTTTTCAAATTTTATTTTATAAAAGTGTACAATAAACAATCTTAAATTACACATAATTCAAAACTACCTACTTTAAAAGTTAACACATTAAAGAGATAAATAGCTTATAATAGCTTACGATCACTTAGCTTGACTTTACATTATTGTTTCAATGAAAGCGACGTTCACTAGATGGCATTGATTCCTTTTTTGAAATTCCTGAATCAAGCCGTTATATTTTTTTTTTGTAGTAGTGCGTATACGTAATGTCAATGTTACAAAATTGATCAAATTTATTAATGTACTGTGAACAGTGAAATATAGTTATTATTTCGTTCATCATTTGGTCACTTTTCTTCTTCTTTCTTTATGTTTATGAGTCTTTTATGGAAAAATAAAGATCTTAAAACCTAAATTGAGAAAAACAATCGTTATAAGATTTCGAAGAAATCTCGTAAGCTTTAAGGGGTGTCAAACTCAAGTGAAAGGCCCTTCAATACAAGCGGTATTCACGCGGGCTATATAAAATTTGTAAATTTTGTTAAGACGAATTGATCCAGATTCCAGAAAACGTTTATCTAAGCCGAAGATTACGGCTTTAATTTCTATGTTCTTAATTTGCGTTTATATTATCTGATTCTCCGTGGTGAAAGTTCTTCTTGAGTAGTCCGGTATAATATGTTTGATAAAAATTTACGACGTGTGAGCAGTGAGCAACGTGATGGAATAAACTCCAAATCTGTCCTCAACATCAGAGGAAACCTTAGATCAACATTGGAATAATAGTAAACCGATAACATTATACAAAATGAGTTATTAATACGATAAGATAATTTGATTATATTACAACTAAATCTAAAGGTTGTATTTATATATATACGGAACAAATACGTAATGCGTATACGAAGTTGGAAAATTAGACTATAAAACTATATATATGTATACTGATTAATCATTGTCCTGTCTGTATATATACCAATTGTCATGATAATCGATTAAACGATATAGAAGTTCAGCAGCTTCAAAATGGTAATATGAAAACCTTGTCTAGGTTATATATACATTTATCCCAAGTTATACAGTGATATATCAAACTGTGTCGAAGTTTATTAATCTTTGATCGGAATATATCATAATCAATTTATTTATCTGATAGATTGTATTGAATGACTGATTTAATTTGAATAGTAAGTTAAATATTACCGGTCGTTAAATTAATAAATACTATAACCAGTAACAGCCTGTGAATGTCCCACTGCTGGGCTAAGGCCTCCTCTCCTTTTTTAGGGGAAGGTTTGGAGCTTATTCCACAACGCTTCTCCAATTCGAGTTGGTAGAATACACATGTGGCTGAATTTCAGTAAAATTAGACACATGCAGGTTTCCTCAAAATGTTTTCTTTCACCGTATAGTACGAGATGAATTATAATCACAAATTGAGCACATGAATATTCAGCGGTGCTTGCCCGGGCTTGCACCCACGATCATCGGTTAAGATTTACGCGCTCTTACCACTGGGCCATCTCTTTTGTAATCTAATTAAAGGCTTAATTAATAAATTGCGTTGACCATAACATCTAAATCATACAATTCTTCGAATAAACTTCAAGGACGTTCGAGGGATATCCGGTCTTAATGAATCGGAAAAAAGATGATGAAATAGAATTTCAGATAGTCTCAGATTCTCTTTCATCTCCTCGTTTGAAATTGAGCCGCTTCAATAAAATTTAATCCGCGGACAATTTCAGTGGATCATTTGATTTTTATTTCAATTTATGCTTCGGAAATTTGTTATCTACTAATATTATTAATGCAAAAGTAACTCTTTCTGTTACGCTTTCACGGCTAGAACAAGCTGGCATGAAGCAAGCTTGAACCCCGAGAAAGGACATAGGCTACTTTTTTTATAACCACCCCTTCACACCCCTAACAACAACATTTCTCCCGCTTTATGCGGGTGAAAAATTCAGTTAAAAACATATTCACTTTACTTGTAAAATATTTGTCTTAATATATTTTTGAAATAAAGCTATTAATTACTTATGTATAACATTATTTAAAAACAACAAAATATATTTTTCTTATCTTTTAATTTATTTAAACAATTTAATTATTGCTGTTAAAGCAAAAAGCTAATTGCAGAGTCTCAAATTACTTACGAACATGTTATATGTGCTATTAAATGCAATAAAACATGTTTAAAATTTATACTATTGTTATTTTTATATTAGTATGTATTATATTTTAATATTAAATTAAGATTTTGTATGAAAAAACACATAGGAAAACGAAACGTCCTCTATTGCTATTATTATTAAACAAATTGCTGTAAAAGTAGAACAAATGAAGCGAATGAATGTCACAGTCACAAATAATATAATAACAAATTGTAGGGCCATAGACATAACTTTCCTCATAAAGAAAATTCGTTTGATATTATTTTGGAAAAAATTGATAAAGTTCCTTACCCAAACAGTTATCATCCAAATTGACTTAAGATTCTGACGATCTTATCAAAAAATGTAAAAAGTCAAACTTTTTCCAATGAGCCGTCAACAACTCTAAATTGAGCACGTACAAAGAAACCGCTTTCCAAACAACTTTCCCTTTTGCAGGTAACGAGCGAGGCACAATGGGAAGGAGGATTAAGGCGGGTCCGTACACAGTGGCCCCTTTTACTCTAACAAAAGAGATAAACATAACTTAAAGTATCAAAACTGAACAAAATGTGAAAACATGAGAGTTGACATCGATATCGTACTAAGCGATACGCCACAGAACCTGACCCTTGACTTCAGAGATCTATCAACATCAATGTACCTAACGGATTCTTACGTCAACAAGAGTCTCGAGATAAACGAGACGATCAATGATTTGGTCTACTCGAATCAGTTCGAGGATGACCCGATCATTGTGTTCTTTGTCATTCTGAAATGTATCATCATGCTATTCATAATACTGGCCGCGATATTTGGCAATTTACTTGTCATCGTGTCGGTCATGAGACATAGGAAATTGAGAGTGATCACCAACTATTTTGTCGTATCCCTCGCATTGGCAGATATGTTGGTTGCAATATGGGCTATGTGCTTCAACTTTAGCGTCGAAATCACAAATGGACAATGGCTTTTCGGATACTTCATGTGCGACGTCTGGAACTCGCTGGACGTTTATTTTTCATCAGCATCGATATTGCATTTATGTTGCATAAGCGTTGACAGATACTATGCCATTGTTCAACCTTTGGACTACCCACTGATTATGACGACCAGCAAGTTAGGCATCATGTTGGCGGTAGTGTGGTGCAGCCCTGCGTTGGTTTCGTTTCTACCAATATTTATGGGATGGTACACGACGCTTGAACATCTGGACTTTCGGAAAAGACACCCAAAAGTGTGCAGTTTCACGGTGAACAGAGTCTACGCAGTGATATCCAGCAGTGTCAGTTTTTGGATTCCGGGTGTGATAATGCTCTACATGTACTATCGGATATATGTGGAGGCAGATCGTCAAGAACGGATGCTTTACAGGTGAGAATAAAAACTACCTCTTTTTATATTATATATAACTCATCAGGCAATAACTTATGGATTTCTAATTTAATTGAAGAAGCTTTATTAACGACTTCAATCACTATCTTCGCACACTCATACAATTTTTGATGTACAGCTATATATTTAATCGGGTTAAAACGTCTATCCCTATTAGTATATTGAATATCTATCCAGTTATTTTCACTTAATGAAAACGCAAAATGCACATTGTTACAATTTTCTTCTTTTATCTCAATAGTATTGTTGACTAATCTCTAAAAATATTTTTTTGCTCAGGGGTAAAATTGTTAAGGAAAATTAGGTTGATATCAGTAAATTCCAAACGGATTTGTTGATGTATTATAATTGAAACTATAAACAATTACCATGATTTTGTGTAACAAGTTTGTTAGGTAGAATTGACGGGCAATCGGGTATAGTCAGCGGCTTATTGAGTTTTCGATTTGCAAATTTTTAGGTAGAATTTAGATACGTAAATATTTCGATTAGCAAATATAATATTTAACTGTTTAATTTGTGTTAACTTTATTTTAGTTTAATACTTCGGTATTTTTTTTTGTCACGTAGTCTTTATTTATTAAGGTTCACCAACAGTTGTATTCACTGAATATAACACTTAATAAATTTTATAAAAATTTACATAAAATAGCGTAACAACTAATTATAAACACCGCTTGTAATGAAACATAAAAAGGAAAAAGTAGGTACTGCTAATTCATGTAGCACTAAATATAGATAAACTAAAACTTAATTACAATAATAGAAAAACATCTGAGAGAAGAAATTAAAAAAAAATACACAAGACATAGAGGGTTTAATATTTACTTATGAAAATCATTTGTATCATTCCAGCAAGCTATTTAAGATAATGGTAATTGTTAACATTTTTATTTACAATCTAACTTTTGATAATACTTTTCGATTATTTATAATAAAATGTTTAAGAGTAAGCATTTGAAATATACTTCAAGCGTCGGTTCGTTCCGTTTTTAGATTTTCTTGTTTGTCAGCTTACCTTCGAAATACGTATATTTATTCAAATAAATCCCATTAAATTAGCAAAATCTGAATATATTTTATAAAGAGATAAATAAATTATTTGAATAAATAACTCAGTAAATGAATTGTCCGTTTCGAATAACATTGGATATTCTTGATTATAATGAGCCGAGATGGCCCAGTGGTTATAACACGAAAATCTTAACCGACTATCGCGAGTTCAAATCCAAATAAGCATCACTAAATTTTCATGTACTTAATTTGTGTTTATAATTCATCTCATGCTCGGCGGTGAAGGAAAACATTTTGAGAAAAAGCAATCTACATTAGTGAAGCGTGGTAGCATAAGCACCAAGCCTTGTCTTCTAAGGAAGACCAGGCCTAATAATATTTACTAAAACTCACACACTTCATTCTTTCTTTCGTTTGCTCTATATTAATACATAATTCTTCTCTTAATTTTACGTTAATCCCTCTGCATTTTCCAGACTAATTACTAGCTTTCTCGTATCTGAACTGTAGCGCCAGCAAGTCTTCTTGGTAGTAGGGTGCAAGCCCGTGTGTGCAAACTTCACCCATATAATTTATACTATCACCTAACTGCAATAGTTTCGGATTACACAATGAACGTAACAACCATGTCATGAAAATTGACGAAAATTGGCACATTCCCAATGTTATATTCTTATAGGACAGTATATATTAAGGGGCGATAGTAACCACTGAACTTTGGGGTGCGTATTTGCGTATCTATATATCTATTATATTCCTCTAAATTATATTGAAAAAACAAATCCTTAGAGGTCAAATGACACCTTAGCATTTCTAAGTTATTATTTCTTAAGTCATACTCACTTTTCAAACAATAAAATCGCCTATCGCCACTATAATAAACATCACCTAATATACGGTACCACCGGCCTTTCGTTTACAAAGAATAGGTACTGAATTTCGATCTTGACATATCAGAAACACAATTAAAAGTATATGTATAAATTAAAAATATACTGGTGGTAGAGCTTTGTGCAAGCTCATCAGATATTCTACCGCAAAACAGCAGTACTTGGTATTGTTGTATTCCGGTTTGAAGGGTGAGCCAGTGTAATTACAGGCACAAGGGACATAACATCTTAGTTCCCAAGGTTGGTGGCGCATTGGTGATGTAAACGATGGTTAACATTTCTTACAATGCCAATGTCTAAGGGCGTTTGGTGACCACTTACCATCAGGTGGCCCATATGCTCGTCCGCCTTCCTATTGTATAAAAAAAAATTTATAGTAATTTTGTAAATTTTGCAATATTAACATCTCACAGACTAATTATAATTGCCTGCGGTTTTGTAGACACATCAAAGCCATACACAACAGAGAACAATATTTTATCAATTTGTGGAATTGCAAGGTATTTCCGATATAATTAAGCTAAACAAAGACCAACCATGTAAATGTATGGAGCTCTTTGATGTTTTGTGGAACTGTGAAACTGACGCGTGTGGTTACTGATGCTGGTATTGGTATGTTGGTTGAAATTGTATCGGCTTCGTGTCAAAGCCTTCTGCATTTTTGATCTCTAATAAATTAGATCTACTCTTTCATTTGTTGGCAATTTTTATTAGTATTGTAAAATTTAGGGTAATTAGGCCAACGTAGTCGGAAAGATGTAAATATATATGATATTTTGCATATTTAGCATCCAGAAGTGAAACTGACTGTAAGATTTCGAATTGGGCTTTTTAAATATTTGAATAAGCCGAGATGGCCAGTGGTAAGAACGCGTGAATCTTAAACGATGATCATGGATTCAAACCCGGGCAAGCACCACTGAATTCTCATGTGCTTAATTTGTGATTATAATTCATCTCGTGTTAACGCTGAAGGAAAACATCGTGAGGAAACCTGTATGTGTCTAATTTCACTGAAATTCTGTCCCATATGTATTCCACCAACTCACACTGGAGCAGCGTGGTGGAATAAGCTCCAAATCTTCATCCAAATCTCCAATCTTCTCTCAAAGAAGGGAGAGGAGGCTTTTAGCCCAACAGTGGGGCATTCACAGGCTGTTACGGTAGAACACCTCAAGATAAACATTGACGTAAATTACTCATAATTGTCGATCATGTCGATTGACATAGAACAATTGAACATATAACAAATCATTCAACCATTTACTTGTCCTGACCTGTCTCTCTGCCAACAAAATAGAGGAAATAAACAAGCGCGTCTTTTTTTAACAACGCTTATATATGAATATATGTTATACATTTTAATGAGTATAATTATGTTTATCACGTTACACAAATAAATTACAAATATAAATTGTTATAAAAATATAAAAGTTTAGAATTTACAATTTGTTTATATTATGTATTTATTAGCGACTAGCTAACTGCGTACCTATTTGAATTATACGTATAAAATATATATTTAAAATATAAAATATTTATTTAAAATATATATTAAGTAGCAACGATAGATCGCTTGGGCTTAGTAATAATTTAGCATAATCGCAAATAAGATGAAAACTTTTTGGAGAATTTCCAAATACGGTTTAAACTCGCAAATAACCCCAATACGTATTGGGGTTATTTGCTTAATCAAAATCAAAATAAATCTTTTTGAATTGGAATTTTACAAGATTAAATTTAATTGAATATTATATAAATATATATATATACGGTTTGTATATAATATATTATTCATATATTGTATGTAACACATGCTAGCGAACAAAACCTACTAACTAGAATCCGACAAGTGGACGGAAGCACTTATTTGCTGTTTGCAATTTGCTAATATAATCAAATAAGTGTAGACAAGTCGCGGTGTGCGGACGAATGATGCATAAACGTGAACACGCTAAGTGAATTTCCGTTATTGAATATGTCACATTGATTTCATTACTCAAAAATAAATAAATATTTACGTAATTTTCATAATTTGTCAATCATTGATCACGTGATAACTAATATCAGTTATTTTCATACATTTTGGGCGTATTCTTTATACTTTTTATGTAGACAAATTATTCGATAAACTATAATTTTTGTGGAAGTTATATTATATTATTTATAACAGTAACAGTAACAGCCTGTTAATGTCCCACTGCTGGGCTAAGGCCCCCTCTCCCTTTTAAGGAGAAGGTTTGGAGCTTATTCCACCACGCTGCTCCAATGCGGGTTGGTGGAATACACATGTGACAGAATTTCCGTGAAATTAGACACATGCAGATTTCCTTACGATGTTTTTCTTCACCGTAAAGCACGAGATGAATTATAACCACAAATTAAGCACATGAAAATTCGCTGGTACTTGCCCAGATTTGAACACACGACCATCGCGTTCTAAATTCACGCGTTCTAACCACTGCGCCATCTCGGCTGTTGATTTGTTGAATGATTACTATAGTTATACTTATATAAATTTATATTAACCAAGAAATGTTTACAGTGCATAATACAGCGCAGATTAGTAAATAACACGGGATATGTAAATCGTAAGTGTTTTATTTCTTCTATTCGAGCCATCGGAACATACAGACAGGTAATACCGATTTTTTTTTTTTTTTAAAGTTTCGCGTTGGTTTTTAACGTGTATACATTTTCAGTCATTCGCTGTTGATCAAACAATAAATATATTATTTATATATAATAATATTTATGATTAATTAAGATTAATTACAAATTCGTTTCGTCTTTACGATTCGTCCTAAATTGAGGTTTTATTTAATTCATTTACCAGTATTTACGCGACGGACTGCCTCGTTGGTCTAGTGGCTAGATGTAAGGCCGAAAACCCGGAGGTCCTGGGTTTAATTCCCAGGTCGGGCTATTAAAAAGTTATTGGGTTTTTTCTGTGGAAAATTCTCAGTAGCAGCCCGGAGAATGTGTACACTACCGCGCCTGGAAAGGCTCGTACAGCCATTGGTCCTGTGATTAAATAATTTCATACTATTTACTATATCATTCTCACTGTTTAATGTTAAATATTGATTACATTTTTATACGAAGTCTAAAAATCACCTGACATTTCTATTACTCCATTGACCTTGAGAATTTATAATGAAGTTTGTTGGCAAATCACCAATATTTGCCTTCGAATGGTGCATTGCTTCAAAGTTATAACTTGTATAGATTCAATCATTACATTAAAAATAAATAAATTCTAAACTCATTTTATAAAGTATTTATATTTTATGTATACAATAAAAGATTATATCCGTGATAAAAATGCTTGGAATAAATATACGTTCTTTTTAGGATTTTTTTTTTATAAAATGTGTAGGCGAACAGGCAAAGACATTAAAGACATATTAACCCATCATCACTTTAAGTCGGAAAACAACAATATTAAGTATTGCTGTTTGGCGGTAGCGTATCTTTTGGGTGGTACCCAGATGGGCTAACACAAAGTCCTACCATAAAATAAATTATTATTATAATAATATTAATAAGAGAAATGATCAATTAGAAATAAAAATATATATAACCACCGCTTGCACTAACCGCAGCGATTTCTATTTTCGATTATCAAACAATTGTGGCGCATTGTTGATTTTCTTACAATTCTATTTTATAAAACTTCCTTCAAAGTCACTTGAGTTTGAACGTCTTATTGTATAAAATGTCTCGTCTAAAATAACAAGACCTAAGTTATGATTCATAAGTAAGTAGAGAGAGAATTAACACTTGACATGTTTTGTATAGAATTGATATTCAATTTATAAAAGAAAAACTTCAAAAAGAAAAGTCATTTTCTTATTAATATTATTTATTAAAAAAAATGTATATATTATACAAGGTGATAAAGCTTTGTGCAAGTCCGTCCGGGTTGGTATCGCTTACTCATCTGATTATTCTACCACTTAACAGCATTATTGTTGCGTTCCGTTCCGTTTGGAAGGTTAGTGAGCTAGTGGAACTACAGGCACAAGGGACATAACATCTTAGTTCTCAAGGTTGTTGGCGTGTTGGAGTGATGTAAGGATTGGTAAATATTTTTACATCGTCAATATCTATGGGCGATGATGATCACTTACTATCAGGTGGCCCTTTTTCCCGTCCGACCTATAACATGATAAAATATATTCATTACATGAGAATTACTTATATCGAACTTTCTTAATTTAGTTATATTAAATATCTATAGAAAAGATTGTGTGAGTTGACACAGCCCAAACAACAAAACTCATAAAAAATACAAAATTTGTATTTGATTCGTATCACACCGTAGATAAGTACTAAGGAAGGATTTTTGAAAAATGTATGGATTAGTGATAAATAAAAAGCCGAGCCTAGTGGATAGAACGTGTGAATCTTAACCGATGATCGTGGTTTCGAACCCAGGCAAGCACCACTAATTTTTCATGTGCTTAATTTGGATTTATAATTCATATCATGCTTTACGCTGAAGGAAATCATCGTGAGGAAACCTGCATGTGTCTAATTTCACTGAAGTTCTACCACATGTGTATTCCACTAACCCGCATTAGAGTAGCATAGTGGAATAGGCTCCAAAACTCTCCTCAAAAAAAGGAGAGGAGACCTTAGCCAAGCAGTGGGACATTCACAGGCTGAAGGGGATGAAAGTAACTTTGATAAAGGCGATAAAAGTTTATTTATTAAGTCTTTATTGCACACGATTTACAAATAGTATGTAAAGGAACAGGTTTATCATAAAGTATGCAAAGGCAGCTTTATCACTTACCTTTTGTGACCCCTTTCAGGCAACGTCTAATAAAAAAGAAAATAAACTGAAAAAACGTTTGTATGAAAATTCTTCATTTTTGAAGAAAGATCAATGTTAGTTGATTTTTAGCAATTTATTATGAGACAGTGTTCCGACAACGCACAGTTAATATATAAATACAGGCTTGAAGTCAAGAGGAAGCCTTCATTTGTAATATAGACGGCGCACTAATAGGATTTTGTTTAAACTGAATTTAGTTTTCCCCCACCTCTCCATTCTTCAACTTATTACATTCGAAAACTCATTATTTTCAGCAGAAAAATAAACAATAAATATTATGATCATACATATTCAAAGTCAATGCATTAAAAATAGTAACGTTATGGATTATTACTCCAAAGTCCAAAGTCAAAGGTCCAAGGGTTTCAAATGTCTACGGAACAAATATATTATTAAAAATTAGCTACAAATATTAGTAATATTTCTTCGATTAAATATAGTCGAAGGTTAGATTTACTGGTGGTAGGGCTTTGTGCAAGCCCGTCTGGGCAGGTACCACCCGCTCAGCAGATATTTTACTCAAAACAGCATTATTATTGTTGGTTTGAGTGTAATTACAGGCGCAAGGGACATAACATCTTCTTTCCCAATGTCAGTTGCGTATTGACGATGTAAGCGATGGTTAACATTTCTTACAATGCCAATGTCTATAGGCGTTGGTGACCTTACCATCAGGTGGACCATATGTTCATCCGCCTACTTTTACTATAAAATGTGTAATACATAAGTATACGTTAGACAGCGACGTACAGTACCCACAGAAGGCTACGATAAAGCAGCACCTATAATCTATGTCACTTCTCGACGAGTTTGAAATTAAAAACTTAGCACGCTTAGCCTAGATTTAGCTTTGATTTTAGCCTATGACCGACGATATAATTGCGAAAATCTGACATTTTTTACCTGAAATACTTTACCCTTCATACATATGAAAATAAAATGATATTTTTTTTTATGAAGAAAACTAGCAATAAAAAAGTGATAAAATATATATTCATCCCCTCCAATTAAGCGTAAAGCTTATGATAGGAGTGGTGACGACAATAATCAAAGGGGTTAGAATCGAATCTGCAACTTTTACATACCATAGGCTGACAAACCTTGCGCTATTAGCAAACAAAAAATACACAAAGTAATGTAAGGTTATTTTGAATTATCTGAGGATTAATAGTTTGGAATAGATAGAAAACATGTTGATGAAGAATTGAAGCTGATGATTGGTAGTGTAGGAATAATGACGAGATTATTTCTCGAGCGGATAATTATACATTTATACCTCCAAAATAAATTCCAAATAAAAGTAAATCCGATCTCGTAAAGAAAACATTCCTTACTTTAATTTGCTACCAATAATTAATAAACATTTATTTATTCCGGCAGGCCAACATTCCAAAGCTAACAAAGTATACTCAAAGAACATCCTAGCGCGACTTATGTAAATACTTCACGAAGCGTTAATTCACTTACAGACAATCACTATCGGTTAAGTCAGTATTTAGTTAAACACTGATTTCTCTCTTTATGTTATTATTAATTTGACATTCAAAAAAAAGAAGATAGCTTTGATTTACTAAACAACGTTTATAAGTAAAGTAAGAACATACAAGTAAAAAAATATCAATCAAAAATTATTACGATTTAAATTTAACAAAAACAATCAAATATATAAATAGACAAAACAATAAAAAGTAGCTCTTAATCATAGCCGACGGACAAGTTATGGCGTCGCGTACAATTATAATTAAATATAAATGTAACATTATAGTAAATCTCTTCGATATTACGGAGATTTTTTAAAATAGTTCAATCGATACAATGAGTTTGGGTTTCAGTTATATTAGTATCTAAGCGAAGGTTTCATTAATCACTTATGAATAATTTCAATTCGGTGAACATGGAAACTTTAAATTAATATCATATTAAGTGATTACCTCTAGAACTAACTAAACCCGATTTATTAGTTTCGTTTATGATTTATTTTTCATCACATAATAAAGTGGATGTTTTAACTATCAATTTGATTAGACTATTGATCGTTTACTATGAAATCAAACCATTGTTTTAATTCGCTGTAGCATTAAAACTTTACTATAATAAATAAATAATCATAGAGTTTATATGTATAATTAATTTAAAAAAGTTACTCTTTGAAAAAACAGCTGAATAAAACTTTAATGAAAAAAAAATCTATTTATGCGTCAGGTAAAATTGGCTTGGAATCATCATCTATTGTTTTTAATATAATCGCGACTAGAGAAACACTAATTTGTTTATACATTTGTACATACAAACTTAACTACATTGCTTAAGTTGGTCCTCTGCGGACCTTGTAACGTATTTATAAAAAAATTCATTCTAAAAATTATTTATTCTCTTGAATATTAATCGTTATCGCTTGGATTTCGAATTGATTTACTTTGAAAAGTTATATATATATGAACGGTGTCTTAATATGTATTGATATGGAAAAATCTTATCACCAGGAGCAAAGTTGCAGCATTACTGTTGGACAAGCACTTGCAAATCAATGGGATATCGGTAGGCGATGTGATGAGGGAACGCCAGAGTATTCAGATGCAGCCAATGGCGAGTAACAAAATGAAGAGAGAGAGGAAAGCGGCGCGAACTCTTGGGATCATCATGAGCGCATTCTTAGCTTGCTGGCTGCCGTTTTTCTTATGGTAAGAAAGAATATATATTTGATTCAGTTACGACACTTGTTTATCTCCTTTTATAAGTTAAAGGTAAATAAAGGTTTTCAAAATATATTGATTTAAATATATACTATTATATAGCTAAAGATTTCGTTTGTCTATTTGAACGAATAAATGTCAGTAATGTGATATTTACCGTACTTATTTCGATTTGAAAATATCTCTTTATGTTTCATACTAGCTATGTATAACAGCATCCCTTGACGAACGGTGAAATGCGATGAAAATACAGAGTAGCTAATACGTTATAAACTTTGTAAAAACAATTTTTTTAATCCAATTGAAGTAAAAATGATTAAACTATATTGTATTTTGGTGGAACTTCAAATCCTGTATCAACTTTTATTGCACACATATATAAACATATAATATGATATCTTATTATATATACGGTAAAAGTTTAAGCTTTTCTATGACATGTTAATACTACTTTTTATGTATAGCGTACAAGTATGTGTTCAATCATAAGTGCACTCTCATGTTCACTGTTCAGTGGGACGGCAAATTCGATCGATAAAACTAAAGACGCATGACCACCTTTTTGTGCTTACCGAGGCACGGGAGTAAACTTTGCCGACTGCCAAACTCCTGATAATGGGACTGAGAACTTTGTATTTTATAAACCCATTTTTTTTTTGCCAGACCCAGGGCTAAACTCAGGACCTCGGAAGCGACAGTCTTATGAACTAGCTGTTAGACAAACGAAGCGGTTTGCAATTCAATAGAAAAATATTGAATACTTCTTTTAAATACAACAAAATTACACTTCCCTCCTATATTTTGTGAAAGTAATTTCTGATTCACTGCTAGCTAAGTTTTTACATTAAAATATAACTTCCATTCAGCAAACTTTCATTGGGTCTAGAATGACAAATCTAAAAGTTAGTCAAAATCAAAATATTAAAGTTGGCAATTTTAGAAGTACTTTTGAATTGTCTTTTTACATAATTAAATTTATATTTACAATCATTGAACAATGATAAAAGACATAATATTATACAAACACAAAAATAAAACCGAAGACTAATAAATATACTACTTCATATTTTTTTCACTTGACTGCCTCGTTGGATAGTGGATAGATAAGGCCGCGGATCCTGAGGTCCTGGGTTCAAACCCCAGGTCGGGCCAGTAAAAATTTTTTTGGCTTTATGGTCGAAAATTCTCAATAGCAGTCCGGAGTGTAGAAGTTGGAAGTGTTTACATTCCTATTGATCCGTTGGTCTTGCGTCTCAACTCTTTCCGGTCGAGTCGGATTGCCGTCCCATCGGATTATGAGTGTGTCAATATAGCGTGAATCTGTGTTCGCACACACTCTTGTGCCCTGTTCTGCTTAATGGTTATTTCTTCTTGTGTTTAGTCACTGTGGACGAATTCGGTCAGGAGGATATATATTTTTTTAATATTGTTCATTGATATCAAGCTTTTCCCAACAGGTACATAATAACAGCTCTCTGTGGTGAGTCGTGTCCATCACCACCACCAGTGGTGGCTGCAGTATTTTGGGTGGGATACTTCAACTCAGCACTGAACCCATTAATTTACGCGTATTTCAACAGGGATTTCCGAGCAGCGTTCAGGAAGACATTGGGTTCATGTTGCAGGTGAGACACCAGTTCAATAATATTATTTGAAACACGATCTTGGAGTAATATTGTAAAAACCTTAATAAAATATATAACACCCCAAGTTATGGTCTCAAAATGAGAGCTGGTTTATATTTCAGGACTGATCCTGGGCGAAAAACTTGCGGGAAATAACTTGCGATTCAACAGGGAAACTATTAGCATTCTTGCCACCAGTAGTAGCCTTGATATACACAGTAGTTATTTTTAATTTTGATTTCTTTGTTTAAATTACCAATTAAAATAATTCTTATGTCAATAAAAATTGCTTCATAACATTATTTAAAATACTAGTATGTTGAAGAGAAACATTGAAAACTTGGCTTGAGTTTTGGCCCGAAACTTGGCAACCAGGTGTTAATATGTATAACTTCATATTTAAGATATTTATTTACATAAAAAAATATTTACATTGAGAATTTAAATAAGTATACTCAAATCAAAATTAATAATCGCATTCAACCAGTGACCTGATTTTTTAGTTGGTAAAGCTAGAAACGGGAAAAATAATAAGAAAAAAAATTGAATTAAAATGTATGTATATCGTACTTGTATATGTTCATAATTTATCTTAATAATTATCGGCCTTACTTGTAAACGTTGTTTGCTGCTATTTGTACCAACACTGATGCACTCTCTATTCCCCTACGTTCCTTATTCGAAAAGAGTCCAGGCGCAGGTGGTAGAGCTTTGGGCAAACTCGTCTGGGTAGGTACCACCCACTCATCAGATATTCTACCGCAAAACAGCAGTACTTGTTATTGTTGTGTTCCGGTTTGAAGTGTGAGTGAGCCAGTGTAATTACATACACAAGGGACACAACCTCTTAGGTCTCAAGGTTGGTGGTGAAATGGCGATTTAAGCAATGATTAAATTTTTGAAATGCCAATGTTTATGGGCGTTGGTGACCAGGTGGCCCATATGCTCGTCCGCCTACTTATACTTTAAAAGAAGGACCAATGGCTTTATGTGTTTTCCGACGTAAGGAAATGCACACACTTCCAACTTCCAATTACTCTTTATTTTTATGTTAATTCTAATCTAATTGAATGTCTTACTCAGTACTTGTTGCCACCAGGTCAATATGTGGTAACTTCGGTCGCCGCTACTGCCACCAGATACACCGTCGTGACCACCACTCCAACGCATCATCAGACATCCACATGAATAACTGCATCAAGTCGACATCAGCTGACGTACTTCGAGCGCACCAGCCGTCATGTTCAAGACCCGAAGATATTAATATTCAAAGTTAAATTAATTGGTACAAGGAGATGGTTGTGAGCTTTGACGTGTGTTTTTTTTTTAATTATCAAACGGGGAAATGAACGACGACTTGTGTTTTTTTTTTTTTTGTTAACAAGATAGGCAAATGTGATGACACTAGGCCGATTGTGTTTTTCTTATTGCTATATTTAAGGAGGTAGATGAATAAATGGGAGTAAAAATTTCTACCCATGGACCTTGGATAAGAGTATTTAAGGATTATACGCTATTACTCATATTTGTAAATACAGTAACACCCTTCAAAGTACAGCAATACAAAGTAAGCATGTTTCACGGTAGTAGTGAGTGGTCTGTGTCTACATGACTACCGCTACTTTAAATGAAGAATCTGATCCGTTCCAAATCATCACGTAGCATTAGTTTGGTTTCGGTTGAATGATTTTTTCAAACTCATTACCACTTATCGAGAGAATAGGTTTTGTGCAGTTCCATTTGATTACATACCATTTACGGACTAATTACCATAAACCTTTCTAGCTGAACGCGTGTGTAAGAACCGACAAGGTAGAAGAACTATTTTCAACTATCTCGATGACATAGACGTTGCGAATCCCAACGGATAACACTGTTCGAAATCCGATTGATCAAGCTGATAAAATGTATTTTCGTTTTTTTTTTATCAAGACGTTACAAAGTTGGCAATGTTACACCTACCGTGTCTTGGATGGAATTTAGGCTTTAGTACTGCGCCTGAACTTCTAGTTAAATCGAATTTGCCAAATAGAGAGTGCACTCGTATTTACTCGTGGGATATAGAGTTGGTAAGTCTCGTTTAAAAACACTCATCGGCCAGTCGTATGAAGCTACATTAGGACAACCAAACCCAAAAAAAAAAAAAGCCTTTTCTAATTCTTTATCTAAAAGTTTTATTGACTATAAACGTGATATACAAGTGATAATTAAACTTTTGAAATTGACTCAAACGAATCCTATTACCGGTAAAGTTATGCTAAGTCAAACTCATCTAAACTTTATATACACGAAATATGCCAAAACATATAAGTTAAATCGTTGACATGTGTCGGCTTATTTACTTTTAACTGGCTTGTGCATGTGATTTTTTTTTCACAGAAATAATATTTCATTTTTTTAGAAATATGTTTGGTAAAAATAAATGCACAAACTTGTACAACCTAAATAAATGTTTTTCTCATTTAAATTATTTTTATTTGCACTTTTTTGCTACTAAGACCAGAATGCTAATTGTATAAATAACTTGATTGATATATAGATTATTTTTCTGTCCCGTTATTTCTATCTCTATTGTTTAGTTATTTGCTTGTATGGCTGTAGACTGATTATCTGGCAGTTTATTTAATTGGCTCCTTCTGTTATGTAAGTTCTCTAGTGGCTTGATATTGTTAGTGCTATTTACTGCCTCGCCACATAAAGCGAGTACGGCCGTTGTCAGAAGTCAGAACTGTTCCAAGCTATGTCGGATTTGCCTTCCCATTTGATTATGAGAGTGAGAAAATCGAGTGCACTTCTATTTTCCAACACACTTTAACGTAACCTTTAAAATATAATCTTATTTTTAATATACCAGTAACCAGTAACAGCCTGTTAATGTCCCACTGCTGGGCTAAGGCCTCCTCTCCCTTTTTGGGGAGAAGGTTTGGAGCTTATTCCACCACGCTGCTCCAATGCGGGTTGGTGGAATACACATGTGGCAGAATTTCGATGAAATTAGACACATGCAGGTTTCCTCACGATGTTTTCCTTCACCGAAAAGCACGAGATAAATTATATAGTTAGAAACTTGGCATTATACTATTTTATCTTTAATTATCGTGTCCATACAATGAACGTTAAAATACACACATAACCATTACTTGTTGGTTCTCTTTACCTACATTTCATACCGGTTGTAGTATTTATATTTAATTCAATACAAAAAAATAAATACATATAGATGAATACACAACACCACTGCCGCAGTTCGTGTTCTATATTAAGAAATAAATAAATATCACATACTTTTAGACACATGCAAACACATTATGTTTTGCACAATATTTTTCACATAATCGAAATCAGGTATTGACCCGACACATGCATTTCCTCAAGATGTTTTCCTTCATCACCGAACTCGAGACGAAATATAAGCACAAATTAAGCAAATTGAATCAGTTTTTTTGGATTTGAATCTGCAATTTTCGATTATGAGTTACGTGTTCTAACAATTGATCGCGGGATTAATTGTGTTATTTATTTCAAACAAAATAAGATGACACAGAAAAAGCGTTTGCAAGAATAAATTGATTTCAGTTTCAATCTTTTATCTATCGAATCGCCTGTCCTTATCGCTGACAAGAACAATCCAAGTGTTAGATGAGTTGTTCAACGCAATGCTATCGCTATAATATGAAATCAATACTTCCTGATTAAACAAAATATTTAACCTTTACAAAAAAAAGTCTGCTTAAAAATCTGATAATAAGACAAAAAGTCTGTAAAAGCGTCACGAATTTTTAGCCATTGAATCCTAATAAACGCTTACAAACACACATGTTTGATGATACACGGACATTTACAACGATGAGTTATATCAACATTTCGACCCTTTGCAGTAGTATCCTAAATGGAAGTAAAAAAAAAAACAAATATTCACATTTACTAACTTCTAACTGCTGCACCTTCGTTGGTCTTCACAACAAGTCAAGTTTCATTGTTGTCGATAGAAACAATGGCTGGTCGAAATTAACAAACCAGACCATACCATAATAACTACTATCACACTGCTCTAAATGCTAATAGAAACGATACGAAATAACGTTTTGTTTCAAAAAAATATATTCATTATTCTAAAGCTCGGCTATAACTACCAAAAGAATGAGCTTAATTGATTGAATAATTGCGTTTTTTCAGTATAGACAGCAGTACTAGATAAACTTAAAAAGTAAAAACTTATCTAAATATAAAACTTCAAGCAATTCGGAGATACACGAAATAATTTTATAAGCAATAATTGCTCATTTAAAATTTCAAAATGTATTGATTTCAAGCGCTTTTTAATGCCATCATAATAATACATAAATTAAATATAAGAACGTGGTAGAGTTATTTTTTTATGACATTTTAAATGTCGAACTTTTTGATTAATTAAAAAGGTGTAAAATGTTGTACTGCCAAAATTGAAAATTCATAAATGGCTTAACTGACGTTTCTGCCGTTCCTGGCGTATTTAGTTTCATATAATCATTGTTTTAATTTCATGTTATTTTTACGTTGAAATATAATTTACTGTTTGTTGCCCAGATAAAAATAAATATTTTATGTACAAATATAAACCAGTTCTTCGCATTAAAATGAACAAGATATACAAAGCTAACATTTAAAGCACCCAGTAGGTATTCGGGCTTAATGTTAATTCTAAAAGAAGTTGAATTTAATCAATCTATTCACCAGCAAAGGAAAGTAAACTTTATATCAATGAAAATAAGAGTTATTTTGAAATTAACGAATTTTTCATCAAAGTTCCAAATAATTGATTCTCCAATTGAATATTTAAATATGGGTTTTCGATAAGGGTTTTCAGAAAAAGCATAATAGACACTATAGAGGTGATTTTTCTAGTCAGGAGTAAAATTAGGTGTATCATGTAAGTAGAGTATTATTATATTAGAGTATTCATGTAAATGGAGTAAAAACATAGTATAATTGCGAGCTTCAGCTTAGATAGAAATCTACCTCGTTGGTTTAGTGGTTAGCTTATAAGGCATTCGATTCCGAGGGTTTTCAAACCTAGGTTCTTATCTGTCGAGAAAATCTCAGTAGCAGTCCGGAGTCTAGAGGCTGTTATTGTTATATATTGTGCCTCATAAAGTTTGTACAGCCCTAGTATTGCAACTGATCTCTTTTCGTTTAAGTCATATTTGCCCTTTCACATGATTATGTGCAGTCAAGATGGTTCAGTAGTTAGAACGCGTGGGTCTTGACCGCAATCTCAATAGCGGCCCGGAGTAGAAAGTGGAAGTGTGTACACTCCCATGCCTGGGAAAGCACGTAAAACCGTTGGTCCTGCACCTGAACTGTTTCCTGTCGTGTTGGATTGCGTTTCCATCGGATTATGAATGGGAATAGAGATAAATTTGTATTTACCCACACACTTAGGCACTATAATATTTTCTTTTTTTTGCGCTGGAAAAACGCATTACGCGTTTCCCTCACGGGAACAGTGGAGGGGTGGCGAGGTGCCGAGTGCGCCCTTAACATCGGAAAACCCACTAAAAACCAGCGGCACCCGTTCCGAGGAACGCCACGAGATCGCTTGCGCATGCTACTGTGACGCTCTGAACTATAATATGTCCAGCGCAAACTGCTACTCTATTGAGACTGGCCGCCGTGGTCGAAATCGGTCAGTAGCACATGATCATATTCAATGGTATATTATTTCTTCGTGGTAAGCTCTTCAGTGTTTAAAAAACTAACTAGTATTATAAATATGAAAGTGAGTTTGTTACACTTTCGTCTTAACTTATCAACTGATCGTGATTATTTTTCGATTATCTAAAATTATTCAAAATTATCATTAAAAGGATGAAGCAGTGAAAACTAGTAGATTATAACTCCTTTTAGCGGTTATCGGTTTGTGTAAAATAATTTCGTAATGGTATCATCTAGAACAAACAGTAATACTTCGTATTGATGTATTCTGATTTAAAATTAAAGTTAGTACTCGTAATTACGGACATAATTAGTGTTACAGACTGATAAATAAACTTTTTGATTAATTAAAAAGGATTTATGTCAAAGTTATTTACTCTGTTGATTAAGTTTTAATTTTTGAATAGTTTATCAAGCAGTTTATATATAAGTAAGTGCTATCGTGCCCTTACGATAATATATAACATAAATTATGAAGTACGTGATTTCTAAATATTTGCGTGTGTAAGTTGCGTGCGAACTTATTATAAAATGAAACACGCATATTGCTATGAGTATAAGATCAATTATATCTTCCAAATATATATATGAAATATTTATATGTTTGGATAATACATTAAAATATTAAAGGCAAGACATTACAAAGATTTTTAGCTAATCGTTCAGTTTCAGTTTTTGAGTTACATATTCAAGAAGACAAACATATATTTTCAAGGAACTTTCATTTATTTTAAAAACCAATTTCTACTGAATAAAATTTTAAAATATTTATGAGTCGATATTTTTTTTGTAAAATGGATTACGTACCTATACCTATAACATAAATTTATATATAGGTATATTAATTTATATAATTACGATTCATTTATTATTGTATATTAAAGAATAATCGTGAGAACTTTGCATATGGTAGACAAATTGGTGAAGTGAAGGGCGTTCTGTTTTATTTTGAGTAGAAAAAGGATTCGGACATGATGACTATGTACTCCTTAACTTTTTGGCCAACGTGACCATTCTCAAGCGGTATTAGCTAACTGCGACATATAGTGCAGGCTTGTATGCGTAAAAACAAATGCACTCTGTATTCCCTCATTCTCATTATCCGACAGGATGACAAATCTCATACGGCTGGAAAATTTTCAGGCGCAGGTTTTCTTCCAAATTGGAGGAGCAGGGTGGAGCTTGAAAACATCTCTTCAAGAGTAGAGTAAATTACAATGTCAAAATCAATTCGAATGAATGAACGGAATGAATGATTTCTTTTAATATTATAATAATCCAATGTGTAACTTTTTCGTCTTAGTGGTCTCAAAGGAAAATTATAATCGTTCCGAGTAATGACTAAATGTCAGATTGAGATTAAAATAAATTGCCGATTCAGGGGACGATAACGACCTTCCACAGAATATAAAATGTTTGAATGAAGTAAAAATCATGTTATAATTATAATTACTACTTAGTTTAACGTTGGTTTTTTTTATAGAATAAAAAGGCGCAAGGTTGGTCGCGCATTGGTGATGTAAGTTATGGTTAACATTTCTTACAATGCCAATGTCTATGGGCGTTTGTGACCACTAACCATCAGGTGGCCCATTGCTCGTCCGCCTTCCTAATCTATAAAAAAGCCATTTAAAATGTTTTTAATTGACGTCCGAAACCATTATCATCGCACTCTGTTTTATTGCATACAATTCTGTTAATATTAATTAACAAACCGCGCTCTGCGGCGTTGCATTTTAACATTTATTTTTCATTCATCGTTACACTACGTCATAACAATTACAATTTACACGATGACGTCACGAGCTAATGTTGTATATATTTTTTTATTCGCACATTTTGTTGTGACATCATAAATATCGTCATCGATTTGGAATGTAAATTCTATTCAGAATATCAGGCAAGAAGCTTAGAAGATTGTTTTCAGTAATCATTTATGTTATACGTGAATATGATAAAATAATGATGTTTATACATTCTATATGAATATCAACGAATAGATACCCAGGAAAAACCTAAGCAATAACTTTTTATGCGACCTTTGATTTGAACCCAGGGCCTCCGGGTTTGCGGCCTTACATCTAGCCACTAGACCAACGAGGCAGTCATAAGATATATCTTTAATATAACACCGTACATTATAGAATTACGCTTTTCTACTTAGCGTGACTTATCAAGTTTCAACTCATTAGGTTAATTAGGAGAAGCTTTTCTCAACAACGAGGTATTTAAATGTTTGCGTTTCTTATTAATTAGGTCCTCTTGTTAAATTGTATTTTTTTTAAATTATTTTGTTTACGAAGGTAGTTAGACGAGAGAGACTCCTACATCTGACCTGAGTGACCTTCGCCGATAATCATAAGTATAAGCCACCAAAAAGCGTCACTTACATTATATTATATTTTTGAATATCAATTTACAAGCAATTTACCACAAAATTATGAATTTAAGGACATTTTATCAAGACATAAACGGGACAATTAAAATAGGCTAATTTTGCGATAAAAATCATTTACAGACCACATAGGTATCTCACACTTACTGATAACAAATAAGGTCCTCCAGACCGATTTCAAACTTTCAACTTCCAAACCCCGGGCTGCTATTGAGAATTTTCTGACAAAAAACCCAATAACTTTTTATTGGCCCGACCTGGGAATTGACATCCATCTAGGACATCCAGGTCAGCGGCCTTATATCTAGCCACTAGAGCAACGAGGCAGTCGTTGATAAAGAATACCATGGTAACACCGCGTAAAACGTAATAGCAGAAATGAAACATATCCTTGACAGCTACGATGTGTATGCTGCCAGAGTTATTGTCCACAGATAACAATGTTGTTTGTTTATTCTTTGTGTTTTTGTAATTACACTGCCTCACTCACCCTTCTAACCAAAATATAACAATACAGAGTATTTATATATAGGCCTTATCCAAACAGTACCAAATCTCTATATTCGGGTATAACATCATATTAATATACCCCCAAGGTTTTCTGTGTATGATAATAATATATTTTGTGAAATTAGGTCTCATATAGATTTGTAAAAATTGTTTTAAATGTAAGTTGACATTAAAATAGACCACAATACGTATGGAAACTCAAGACATTCTGTAATAATTACTATTACTATATAAGGCGCCACCGCACCGCCCTACGAGTGACGTGAATCGCATTGTAACCCAGAAGCATTGCACACGAGGCTCCCTGAACAGTCCCATTAGCAGCTTTAACTTCTAAACACATTGTTTGTGTGAGTTGATAGTCAGGAAAAACGGTTTTATAATCTCTAATCAAGTTACGGTCCAACAACAACCAACCACTGGTGGTACTTAAGATTTCTTCACGGAAAACCCAATCATTCTAAGAAATTGTTTGAAAGTGGTTATAGTTTCACTGGCACACTCACCCTCAACCGGAACACAACCATACTAAGTATTGCTGTTTGGAAGAACATGTGATGACTGAATGGTACCTACCCAAAGCCCTACCACCAAGAATTTTACATTACGTTTTCTGAACTGATGCGTTTCATATCGCCCATAGCTTCCTAATGAATATGTCTCCATGTAGTAACGTTTGGCCCCGTTTCTTTTTGTGTTCCTTACGTAAGAAATGACATCATTGATAAATATAAAATATTTTCGAGATAGGTCGTAATGTAAAATTAATTATATATGTAGTTGTAAAAAAATTGTATGTATCTTGTATTAACTATTTTTAAATATGTGTATAAATTAGTTAATACTTATTATGTTTTTTTGTTTAATGTTTTTTTTTTCATTTTAAGTGAATTTTGTCAATCTCCTTTTTTTTATAATCAAATTTGTGTATTTTTATACCTTGTATATACAATTATGAATGAATAAATATAATAATAATATATAAATTTAATAAATAGTAAATGTGACTTAAATATATAGTAGTGACGAAAATATAAAAAAAAAATATGTATCAAAAATGTATGTACAAAAAATATATTTGACTATTTTTAATTGGTATTAATTCATGTAATAATAGAAGTATTAATTAAAAATAGTCTCAAAAAATGTTAATTATATAAATCTTTACATATCTGTACGTTTTATTTATATCTTAAATGTCATAATGTATTTATTTATTTACAAATAAAAAATATATAAAGCAATTAATATGTGCCATAACTTATTTTATGTGAAATTGTAAATTATTAGAATTTAAAAAATTATTTCTATTAAGATAAATATTATATGTATAGAATGTTTTAAATTAAATAATGTAATAAATAATTAATAAATTTTAATTTGTCTGTAAATTGTTTTTATTATAACTATTTCAAAATCATTGCTTAATTATAAATTCTCATCTTAATAGCATATTGCTATTTTATATATTAAAAAAAATATGCATAATATATTAAATGGAGAATTAATAACATTATGTTTATACTATTCAAATAATATTTTACTTTTATTAATAAAATACTAACTAAATCTTACTAAACATTTTGGTAAAAAAAAAACTTAAATACTTTTTATTAAATAATTTGTATTCACATTAATTGAAAGTAATTATGTAATATTTTACTAATAGTATTATTAATAGTAACATTTTTGGACCTTTGCATTCAAAAAATCCAATTTAAATTAATAATTAATTTTAAGATTCCGATATTGTTTAGGTTTTTACATAGCAATCTGCGAACAAATAATGTTCTATATTTAAAAATCTTAGATACAAAAGATAAAACAAATATTGCTATTTTCAATCGATTTCATGTAAAAAGCATATCTGTGAACATTCTCGAACTATTTCAAATACGGAATCAAAATGAATTAGATTTTTTTTTTCAATTGCATTCCATTTCTCGAATGTTCTGAAATTACGATATTGCTATTGGCTCCGCGTATTAATTAATATCTTCATCTCGCTCTCGCATATTGTAATACATATATCGATTTCGCTCGCTGACGAGAATATATAAGCGAATGAAATGAATGCGACATCATGCAAAATATTGTGAAACTGCGCTACTTGGCGCTATTTATGTGATGGACGATCGACTTTATGAGAATTCCGATTGTGGTAAATATTCCAATAAGTCGTGTTTCGGAATTCTTTGGAATTTCCCACCGCGGCACTCGAATAATTCATATGTCAATTAACTTTAATATATAATATATAACGTCACTATTACGTCATAAATAAAAGTAATGACGCTTAATTAAAAGAGAAGTGAAAGTTATTCATAATAAATTAACTATATAATTATTAAATCAATTTAATAAAATTAGTAATTTATTTATGTTTAAAGTAAATAATAATAAATTAACGTTTTAAATATGTTTGTTGTTTTGTTATTTATTAGCCACTAAAAAATTCATGCTCGTGTGCTCGGTACACGTGTGGACGTGAAATATTTATCACAAACTTACACGTACATAGACGCTTTGCACTTAAATTTATCATTTTAAGAAAGAAGTTTTATATAAAAATAAACAAAAGATCTTAATATCAATAGTTAAAAAAAAAACACCTTTTGGTGATTCAATTTATTAGATACCAGTGTTCACCCGCGTCTTCGCCCGCATGTTAGGTAAAGGGCCAGATGTTGAAGTGCGCGGAAGGAGTTGTTACCAAAGTAACCTATGTCTTTCTTTGGGATTCAAGCGTGCTTCATATCAAATTTCATCAAAATCGGTTCAGTGTTCTAGCCGTGAAAGCGTATTTATAAATTTAAAGCGGAGCACACTACAACAATCTCCGAAACGCGCTGAATCTTCTGGTATAAGTTTTATGTATATTGGTTTAGTTTTGTCAGATAAGCATTACAAAAACCTTATTAGTTTCAAAAAATGTTAGTTTATATATATTTAATGAATAGTTAAAAATATATAGACTGTATTATATATTATGATGAGGTTATTTAATATACAAAAACCTCATTATAAAACTTAGTTGATAAGTTTTGCTGAATTTAACAAATAAATCACTGAGAAAATTGAGTTCATAAATCAAGCAAATCTTGCTAAGTTGTAAATTTGTTCTTCCTTCTTATTCAAACAATATCCGGTACTTCAACTTTATAGATCGTATGGTGTGTTTTATGACTTAAAGTTTCTCATTAATAAGTATTAATATTAATTTATTAATATTTACTTAATATATGTTAATAATATAATGTACATAATAACTCGTTCGTTGGTCTAGTAACTGGCCGATAAATCTGATTTTTTTGTCAAAAAATTCTCAGTAGCAGCCCTTAGTCTGGAAGTAGGAAGTGTGTACCCGTGCTTCAGAAAGCGTGTAAAGCCGTTGGTCCTGCGCCTGAACTCTTTCCGGTCGTGTCGGATTTGCCATTCTCAGGGTTTTTTTTTATAGAATAGGAAGGCGGATGAGCATATGGGCCACCTGATGGTAAGTGGTCACCAAACGCCCTTAGACATTGGCATTGTAAGAAATGTTAACCATCGCTTACATCACCAATGCGCCACCAACCTTGGGAACTAAGATGTTATGTCCCTTGTGCCTGTAATTACACTGGCTCACTCACCCTTCAAACCGGAACACAACAATACCAAGTACTGCTGTTTTGCGGTAGAATATCTGATGAGTGGGTGGTACCTACCCAGACGAGCTTGCACAAAGCTCTACAACCAGTAAATTATTATCGGTGTGAAGGAATAGATAGTGGTAAGACTATGTCTTATGCAGTTGGCTAGTCTCCCTTGAGGTTAGCGGTCTTGACCGATTTCAAGCGCATCGTCATCATCACAGTACTTATAATTAGAATACTTATTATGAGTAATATAATAATTAGCATAGCTTATATGGCTACAAATCACTAGGTCCAAGATTCAAATCAAGATTCTGGTCAAAAGTAAAAAAAAATTATAAATACATATTTAACATTCTAAGAAATATATGAAAAAAAAAATGTTTTTTCAATTTATAACGAAAAATAAATAAATAATAAAATAAATAAAAAAATAGGTTTATATATGTATAAGTTTTGGGCTTAGTGTCGATAAAAACAAATTCTTTAGAGAAGTGTTAACTTAACTAATGAAAGGTGTTAAGAATATTTCATAGAAATTTTGCGCGTAAAACGTGTTACCTGCGTGGAATATGAGTTCAAGGGCACAACTTGAGTCGCACGTAAAACGCCTCATCTGCACAAGCTTTTAAGGGAACATCGCATTTCAAGTATCAAAGTTTGCCGGTAGAATGGCTTGCACCCTATTTCCAGTGACATTTTCTTTAACATAACTTTTCGAAATGATCGTACGAAATTTATCATATATATATTTAAAACAATAATTTGATTAATGTCAGCGAGAAAAAAGTGATCGCGTCAAACATTTTCTTTGACACAAATCAAACCTTTTAAAGATCAAAGGTCTGTATCAAACCCAATAAATCTCTGTTAATAGAATTGTTATAAATTGAAAAAACATTTTTTTTCATATATTTCTTAGAATGTTAAATATGTATTTATAATTTTTTTTTACGATATAGTATGTTTCAATATTTGCTGTGCTATTCTGTGAACTCACTAGATTATTCACTCGTGAAATATTCACAACCGACTTATGATATATTATTTTGATGCGTATATTCTAAATATGACATAATTGATGATCAATATCGCATGTCACTTTCTTTCATATCACGACACAAGCTATTAGACAAGGACAGATAACTTTTTTATATAATATTAAAGCATTTAATTTAAATATTAATGGTCTAAAACTACTCAACGTTTGAAAAGAAACGCTGAGAAGAACCGATGTCAGAAACTCAGTACGATTAATTATTCTTTTTATCAATAATTGTTGTATACTTGGAATGTATATATTTTTATTTGAAAATGGCCTGTCATACCCAATGCTTAAAATGAAGTAGAATTTACACAATAGAAATGAAATATCATTAACGCTATTGGTCTATCAGCTTGAAAAGAAAACTTTGATCTCGTAGTGTTCAACGAACCAATAAAGTTTTTCTTTTAGGCGCACTATGATTAAGGATAAGGCATTTAAAATTAAGATACTTTAGCCCGATATTAAAATGATTCGTTTTGCTGACAGATAGTTTGTTTTAAAATAGGCAAAACTTTTTTCAGTATAGATACAGTAACAGTAACAGCCTGTTAATGTCCCACTGCTGGGCTAAGGCCTCCTCTCCCTTTTTTGAGGAGGTTTTGAAGCTTATTCCACCACGCTGCTCCCATGGGGGAGAACTGGGTTATGTGGGATTCTTACCCATTAAAACCACTGTGATGGCCGTCCTCGGCACGGATCGGAGAGGCTGCGGGATCGTGTTGATATAACGCATCCGCGGAATCTCCGTTGCTCCGCTCGTGGCTCGGCGGAGCTCTCCTCACGCGTTCTAACCACTAAGCCATCTCGGCTTTTTTTGTTTTTTTTTTCAGCATAGATAAATAAAATTAAATCACATGTGCAAAATACTTTTGAAGGCAACTATTTTAAACAACAGGAAAAAAATGGACAGGGCATGTTGTTTTTTTTTCTGTTATATTAAAATATAACTAAAATGCTCTGAATTGAAGATAGAACCATATTCCAATAAGAAACGGACAAAGCAATTTTATCAATGGATAAAGATTGTGTCTATTTCAAATCTTTACTCATCTTGAACAAGACCGAACATTCGATACGACCTTGAAGAAATATTCAAGTTTCATTTCAACATTTTTTTATTATTTTAGACAGACAAATGAGCCACCTGATGTTAAGTGGTCACCAGTGCGACCTTGGAAACTAATATGTTATGTCCATGTGCCTGTAGTTACACTAGCTCGAGTCTACGTGTGCCTCTACAGATCCCACAATGGTGACTTGGAGACAAGCCGATTATTTGACCATCTTAGTCGGGTGACAGATGCTGCGCAAGAGCAATTTCCTAACGCGGAATTGGTGTTTTTGGGGAATTTTAATGCTCACCACGAATCATGGTTGAAATCCTTCAAAACTGACCATGCTGGAAGGACTGCTCATGCGTTTGCTCTCACACATGACTTGACCCAACTGGTTGATCAGCCCACCAGGATCCCAGACATTGATGGGCAAGCACCTTCTCTACTGGACCTTCTGCTGACTTCTCACCCGGTGGAATATCAGGTTGTGGTTCAGGCTCCTCTTGGCTCTTCGGATCACGTCCTTATATCTACCAGAGTGCCACAGGCCAAGCTGCCGCTACTAGCGGTATGCAAACGTCGCGTTTGGCACTATAAGTCGGCAGATTGGGACGGTATGCGCGATTACTATGCGTCGGTCCCTTGGAAGGAACGTTGCTTCAGTGGGAATGACCCGACAGCTAGTGCCGCTGCTGTTGCTGACGAGATCATGTTGGAAATGGAATACTACATTCCTAGCTCAGATCTCGTCAGTAGGGGTACGCGTAACCGTTGGTTCACTCGTGAATGTACCGATGCTGTATCATCTATGCAGGCGGGATATCGCAAGTGGATCAACGGCTGCATTAGCGGGGCATCTAACATTGACTCACTGAAAGCAAACTACAATAAAAATTCCAAGTCCTGTAGAAAGGCATACATGAGAGCGGATGCACAGCGCATTGTATAGATTGGTCATGATCTTGTTTCGCATCCTAGGGGCTCCCGTAGCTTCTGGCGTCTGACCAAGTCTGTGCAAAACAATTTCTGCCAACCTTCGCTGCCACCGCTCAGAAATCCGGACGGATCGCTAGCTCACAGTCCGCAAGAGCAAGCTGATCTCCTGGCTAAACTCTTTGCCGATAATTCTGTCATCGATGATTGTAGTGCGCTGCCACCTACAATACCTTCATGTGGCCATACGATGCCTGACATCAAAATCAGGCAACGTGATGTGCGTGCGGAGCTGCAATCACTTGTACGGAAAGCTAGCGGTCCCGATGGAATACCAGCCATAGTGCTGAAGAAGTGCGCAGCGGAGCTGTCTCTTGTGTTAACGCGCCTGTTCCAACTTTCTCTCTCTTCGGGATGTGTGCCGGAGGCTTGGAGAAGAGCTAATGTGCAAGCGGTTCCCAAAAAAGGGGATCGGTCTGACCCGGCAAATTATCGGCCAATAGCTATCACCTCAGTACTTTGTAAGGTGATGGAACGGATTTTAAACAACCAACTAATCCATTACCTAGAAGATCACTGTCTAATTAATGATCGTCAGTACGGGTTTCGACCAAAACGGTCTACAGGTGATCTTCTAGCGTACGTAACACACCTCTGGGGTGAAGCTATCGACAAGCATGGAGAATCGTTGGCTGTCAGCCTCGATATCTCCAAGGCTTTCGACAGGGTCTGGCACAGAAGTCTTCTCTCCAAGCTGCCGGCATATGGTCTGCCTGCTCAGCTATGCACCTGGATTGCCAGCTTCCTACACAAGCGTAGCCTTCGTGTTTTAGTCGATGGTTGCGCTTCACAATTCTATGTAGTGAATGCTGGTGTCCCCCAGGGATCTGTGCTATCTCCGACACTCTTTCTTTTGCATATCAATGATATGCTCTCTCTTGGGAACATACATTGCTATGCAGACGATAGTACAGTGCATGGTGGATACCACGGACGCGCAGTGGCTGGGCGGGCGGAAATTGAGGAGAGGCGGAAGGATCTTGTCATTGAACTCGATAGGACATTAGAGCTCATCGCCAAATGGGGTTCTGATAATCTTGTTGAGTTTAATGCCAAGAAAACACAGGTATGCGCTCTCACAGCGAAAAAGTCAGCATTTTTCCCTCTTCCCTCCCTCTGTGGTACTCTGCTGGTGATACAAAGCAAAATCGCCATGCTGGGGATCGACATTCGCTGCGACCTTAGTCCAAGGGATTACATCGAGGCTGTTACAAAAACAGCTTCACGGAAACTCGGAGTTCTGAACAAGGTGCGGCGTTTTTTCACGCCACAACAACTGTGCCTGCTGTACAAAACACAGGTACGGTCTTGCGTGGAATATTGCTCGCACCTTTGGGATGGCTCCGCTAAGTACCTACTGGAGACCTTGGAACGGTTGCAGCGACTTGCCGTACGCATTATTGGCGACGTAAAGGTCACAAACACCCTTGAACCTTTACAATTGCGTCGTGAGATAGCAGCACTGAGCGCTTTCTATCGACTGTATCATGGCAAGTGCTCTGAGGAATTATTCTCTCTAATTCCTGCTTCCCCCTTCCTTCTTAAGTCCACGCGAGCTGGTTCTCGATGTCACCGCCTAACTGTGACATCAATTCCATCGCGAACAAAGAAATTTGGCAACTCCTTTCTCTGTCGCACTTCCAAAAAATGGAATTTCTTACCAGCTCACGTATTCCCCTCCTCTTACAACCCGGGTTCCTTCAAACGAGGCGTGAAGAGGCATCTTGCGGGCCGGCAAGGCGAAGGCGGCTAGTGCAGAACGTTTTTCCCATCTGTACTGGCCGTCGTCGCATTTGGACTCTACTACCACTTACCATCAGGTGGAGTAGAGTCATTTGCCCTCCCGGCAAATATAAAAAAAAAAAAAAAGGCTCACTAACCCTTCAAACCCGAACATAAAAATACTAAGTATTGCTAATTAGCTGTAGAATATTTAGTGGGTGGTACCTACCCAGACGGGCTTGCACAAAGCACTACCAAGTAAACTATAGCTAGAACTTAGTGTACCAGCTTATATGACTTGAAACATAAATATTAATTTGCTGTCTGAGTAAATATCTGTTAATAATAATGAATTATGTATACAAAAGAAAAGGCTGCAAAAGGACTTGTGGTTTTGTATGATATATATCTCAAGAACGACACGATTTGTATTTAAATTATTTAAATCCTATTATAAATGTTAATACTATCAAATAACACCACTCCCTAGACTGTGTAAGCTCCTGAACCAGGTTTGTTATTTTGTTGACATTCACGCAGATTTAATTTACCTGAATAATAAATATTAATATCATTAAAGGAATAATAGTTGGTGGCGCATTGACGATGTAAGCGATGGTTAACATTTCTTACAATGCCAATGTCTATGGGCGTTGGTGACCACTTATCATCAGGTGGTCCATATGCTCGTCCGCCTAACTATACTATATATATATAAAAAAAAACTATTTTTTTTTTGTTTCTCCCTTTTTTAAGTTTCTTATTTTCTATTTATGCACTGTTTTCTAATTTTATTAGCATGTTGTGTTTACTTTTAATTGATCTCTACACTTAGATAATAAGTTTGACTTTATTAATTCCATAAATTTATAAGTGTAAGTAATTATTGTGAGTGAGTGATTTACTGGTGGTAGGGCTTCGTGCAAGCTCGCCTGGGTAGTTACCATACTTAAAACACATCACCCAAAACAGCAATACTTGATATTGTTGTGTTCCGGTTTGAAGGGTGAGTGAGCCAGTGTAATTACAGGCACAAGGGACATAAAATCTTAGTTCCCAAGGTTGGTGGCGCATTGGCTATAAGCGATGGTTGACATTTCTTACAATGCCAATGTCTAAGGGCGTTTGGTGACCACTTATCATCAGGTGGTCCATATGCTCGTCCGCCTTCCTATTCTATAAAAAAAAAATTATAAGTAGAGTTGCTGGAATACATATGTGGCAGAATTAAAGAGAGACTTCCTCGGAATGTTTTCCTTCATCGTCAAGCACGAGATGAATTATAAACACAAATTAAGCACATAATAATTCGGTGGTGGTGGCCCGGGTATGAACCCGCGATCATCGGTTGAGATTCATGCATTCTAACCACTAGGCCATCTCGACTTATGGGTAAACTTAATAAATATAATAATAATAATAATAACTGTAGTATTTCAGTTTATTTCAAACTTAGCGTTGGAATGGCATTAAGCCACTTCGAGTGAGTCGTTACTTTTTGTTCACTGATGCTGAAGACTCCACATATCCTCCATTACCAACTTTAATAAAACATTCTTCAAACCGCCAGATGGGCAGTAAATCAACCGATTACGGAAGCCTCGCTCAAATCCTTGAGTACTTTTTGCCGTGAATTTCAGCGAAATATTGAATAATGTTTCACGTACTAGCAATCTCGGTTAACTTCGCTCATCATACTATTGTAATAAAGGTCAATTTTGTTTGTTTCTTTGCTATTTATAAGACAGATATTAAAAGTCTTAATAATAAGGAACTTTTGATAGACTAGAATTTTGAGATTGTCAGCATTATTAACATCATAGCCAATTGTAATCTACTCAAAGTCAAAGTCAAAAATCTTTACTCAATATAGAAGCGTTACACTTGCTTATTGATTGTCATAAATATACCACCGGTTCGGAAATAAACTTATTTATACATTTTTTTAAAATTATATATACATTTTTTTTTTAGTTTCAAATAACCTGGAGGCGATCGTTTCATTCCCAAGGTAAGCAATCATATAAAAAGTCATTGGTTGTGTAAGATCCTTTAGATATTACTACTGTACTAAAGCTTCAATGCTTCAAAGCTGCAATGCGGCTTGGTAGACACAAATGTGGCACATATTCATTAATAATATGCAGGTTTCCTTACCACTTTGACAATAAAATAATTCCTTAAAAAAACAACTCCAAATAATTCTAAATTTATCGCTTTAAGATTAATAAAAATATATTTTCCGACCTCACGCAAATTTTCTTTAAGCTAAATTTCTTACCACAATTGCTACAACCTTGTAAAAGATTACTGCTCGTTATTTCCAAGGTAGGTATTACGGTATGTAATGAAAATGTCTTATATATTATATTATACTTATAAATAAAAAAGGTTTCTTTGTTTGTTTGTATTTACGAAATTATGAATACACATTGTCTAGGTGCTAATATTATTTAAAAAGTATTATTAGTTAATAGATTTTTTTAATGTGAGTGTAACATGTCGTTAGTTGTAAGTTAAATCGCGCTATAGTTTGTTATATTTGAATTGTATAGATGAGATTATTGTTTTGTTTTACCGTAACCGTAACAGCCTGTGAATGTCCCACTGCTGGGCTAATGGCCTCCTCTCCTCTTTTTGAGGACAAGGTTTGGAGCTTATTCCACCACGCTGCTCCAATGCGGGTTGGTGGAATAAACATGTGGCAGAATTTCAGTGAAATTAGACACATGCAGGTTTCCTTACGATGTTTTCCTTCACCGTAAAGCACGAGATGAATTATAATCACAAATTAAGCACATGAAAAAAAGCCGAGATGGCCCAGTGGTAAGAACGCGTGAATCTTAACCGATGGTCGTGGGTTCAAACACGGGCAAGCACCACTGTTTTGTTTTATTTAAGCAAAATTAAAGTGTTTGTCTGGAAATATTGGTTTCAATGTGACATAGTTAGAAGTGACGTGCTTGGGAAGTGGTGTTGATACACGCATTATTTCGGCTTTTATTGTTACATCATAATATATATGCTGATTCTTCGTGGTGTTTCCGTTCACTCATTTAGCATAAAATTAAGTGCATGAAGGTTCAATTGTACTTGTCCGGGCTTACAGTCTTCAGTTGATTCTCTTGTTCTTATTACTCGAACATTTCGGGTCTTTTAGTTTTTTTTAACACTATCAAAACTACAATAAATAATATAAAAGTTTTTTTCAAGAAAATTGTGAAAGACATGAATGCGTATTAATATTAACCGTTTACATTTTAAAATCTAGCTATATCGATCACTTTTAAACGCACCTTTTTGGAACATTATTATCCTTGTAAAATTAAATGGCATAGTATTCAAGTCATAACAAAACTTACCATTTTATATTTGTAACTTGTATTTTCGTAAATAAAAAAAAATTAAGTCGTTAGATTAGCACTGGAAATTTATTCTATCACCATATTTAAAATAAATCTTAAATATAACCGTGTGAAGTCAGATAACTAAAGTTATCAGTGTTTATATATTATAGACCGAAGTAGCTGGACGGCTCCCCGATGTAAATCGGATGGATTAAGGAAACGATGTTATCAAGGATGATATTACACCGGCGTGAGATTGAGAAAATCGAGGATTATTTTTGTCAATAAAGCTTTATAGACTTCTGGGTACGTTTGCGTTCTTTTATAACGTGCTGTATTTATTTTAAAATAAGAATCTTTATTTTTTTTAAGAATTAATTTCACACTCATAATAGATGAAAAAATAACCTTACATGTATGCGCGTGTGCGTAAGTGTGTATATATATGCGAGCTGCGTGCTTATGTGCATTTTGTTGTTTGGTGTTTGTGTTTGGTGTTTGAGGAATATTGTCTGTTACTAGATACGAAAACTATTATCTTTTTTAAGGTTGGTGGACTAGCAAATAGACCACTCGTTGGTAAGCGTGGTGACCACTTGGGAATAAAAATGTTATGTCATTATTGAAAAAAAATATCAAATAAACAGTTTGGTTATTCGAATGATCCGAAAACAAAATAACATAAAAGATTTTGTTACATAAACAACTGTGCTTACTTTAACTTATTTATTAAAATACGCCAACGAATACTTGGGATCGTCGTATATAGACAAGATTTCTAAACAAAGTTCTTCAAGAAAATTCTTTATAACTTTGCCGGCGTTCACCTGTAAAGTGGTTTTTAATCCTTATACGTTCATATAATAAGGATATCTCATGTTATAATATATATAAACATGTTCATAAATATTATATTATATATAGAAAAAATCGAGATAAAACTTGCTTGTATTGGATCCCAAATGAGCATCCCGCATTCTCCACAAGTCAGTGAAACATTTACAAATTCTTATGTTATATTATTAAACTGTAAACACGAATACTTATATCGAATGTCATGTTTAGTTTGAGTTATAAAAAAATAACCTACATTTAGGCACTATCAGAATTTCAAGGTCAATTTGTGTATAACTCTTACAACCCGGGTTCCTTCAAACGAGGCGTGAAGAGGCATCTTGCGGGCCGGCAAGGCGGGGACGGCTAGTGCAGAACGTTTTTCCCGTCTGTACTGGCCGTCGTCGCGTTTGGACTCTACTACCACTTACCATCAGGTGGAGTAGAGTCATTTGCCCTCCCGGCGAATATATAAAAAAAAAATAATGTTTTTATATGTAACGTTTGAATGAAATGATGTTGACGTAAAAAAATAATTTTACTGAATGTAATAGAATAAAATTTAAGCTTAGACAATAACAGCCTGTTTTATTTCCCACTGCTGGACTAAGGCCTCCTCTCTCTCTCTTTTGAGGAGAAGGTTTGGAGCTTATTTCACCACGCTACTCCGATGCGGGTTGGTAGAATACACATGTGACAGAATTCCAATGAAATTAAACACATGCAGGTTTCCTCACGATGTTTTCCTTCACAGTCAAGCACGAGATGATTTATAAACACAAATTAAGCACATAAAATTCATTTTTGCTTGCCCGGGTTTGAACCCACGATCATCGGTTAAGATTCACGCGATTATCTTAGACATTACTACCTACTTCGGTGTGATAGAGGATCACAGCTCGTTAGTAGAACGGTAATATAATCTCGAAACGCCCGCAACACAGTTAGTACTCACGATATGAGACAGACAAGACAAACATACACTATTAGTGTAATTACTTATTAGGTCTTTTGTTTGTATACAATTTTGCTTTCCCAAATTATACATTTCAGATATAGTATATATCTTTGTACTAATATTACACTTGCAACAATAATTCTGTTAAAGTGTGAAATTTGGAATGAAGTAAGCATGAACCCTAAGAAGGACGCACACTTCTTTTTATAACAACACCAATCTTCAACACCAATATAACCCATCCATTAGGTAAGGACCTAAGATAGTAGGAAGGTGGACGAGCATATGGGCCACCTGATGGTAAGTGGTTGCCAACGCCCTCAAACATTGGCATTGTAAGAAATGTCAACCATCGCATACATAGCCAATGCGCCACCAACCATGGGAACTAAGATTTTATGTCCCTTGTGCCTGTAATTACACTGGCTCACTCACCCTTCAAACTGGAACACAACAATATTAAGTACTGATGTTTTAAGGTAGAGATGTCAGTAAAGATGAGGTCAATAAGATGTACCACCAGATGCGGGATTTTTAGTTTTTTTTTAGTATAAACATGATTACGATTTTTTATGGATTAGCGCGCAAACTGTCTTTACGCTCACCTTATTTAAAATAACTACCACTGTCCATAGCTACTGGACGGCTTGCACGTGCATTGCCGAACTCTAAGCAATGAAATAATATTTATGTTATTACACAGCAGGCTTACACAAGGCTCTATCAACAAGTACATAACTTTTATCATTATATATGTATGTAGGTATAATTTTACAAACATATGAAAATGCTACAAACGTTTGCAAATAACCGTCAAACAAAAAAAAAACGTGGCTAGGTCAGACATTTTAAATAGACGATTATCTTGCTCGTGCATTATAACAAGACCTTCTAATTATAATATACTTGTTCATTTTGTCGTATTGCTAAATTCACATTTCAAGTAGTTTTGCATTATGTTTTATGGCTCTCATTTCGAAGTAATTATTGTACCAGTAGGTGTTAGCTGTGCGATCCCGTAAGTCGAATAGGCGCCATATATATATTGTTGTGTCCCTTGTGCACATAACATCTTAGTTTATCTTAGGTTGGTGGCACCTTAGGAATGATTAATATTTCTTACATCACCAATTATATGGCGCTGATAACCACATACCATCAGGGGGTCCACTCTATAACAAAAAAAAACATCAATCTTCTTAAGGCTCAGAACTGCTAGTTTGAACAAATGTTTGCTTATATACAACATAAAAAGTAAAGTAAGTAAGTTTCCTACACCTCAATCTTGTTTCTCGACTCAAGCTTTTGTTAAATCATATATTTGTATCATGGAAAATTAATGAGCAAATTTAAATAAGTATTTTATATTAAATTGAATATTGTGAAAATATAATTTAGACCAATTTAAGATTTTCTCTTCATATCTAATATTTGTAAAAAAAATATTATAAATCATAAATATTATATAATAAAAAAATCGATATTTGTGGGTTCCAAATTTAAATTAAGATAATGATAGCGTTATGATTCAATTTATTAATACTAACTGTCTTACTTATAAACGTTAATTAGCAGCTGTTTAGTTAAACACTGATTTCGTTCTTTCTGACATATCGATTTGACATTTAAAAGAAAAAGACAAAGCATTGTGCAAAGATTTATAAGTCGTAAATCATTAATACGATAAAAAAAATCTAAAGATTGACTTATGAGTCTTCGTCTGTTGAAGGAATTGATAATAATTCTATCCAATTAAATTTGCTTTTTTGAGTTTCAAACAAAATAATATAATGTATTTTGTTGCTCAATTTAAAAATATCTCGAATTACATTCAACATAAAAAATATAGCTACACTTTATCTCTAGAAACTTTTTTTTAATGCCTTTGAACCTTTCTGACGTCGTCCACGGTACACTAAAAAATTATATATTTACACCTCGTACCTCAAACAATTATAAACAAAACTCGTAATAATTATGAAGAGGTTATTCCGTCAGAAAAAAACTCGGAGCTCACCGCAGAACAGTATAATAAAAATTAAAATATATATAATTATGAAGAGAATATAATATATATACATATACATATATAATTACTGACAGCGGACGGGCAAATGGGTCACCTGATGTTAAGTGTTAAGTTCCTTAAATCGCCAATACGCCATCTAGAGTATAGGATGATTATGATCCTCGCTTAAACAAAGGGGAGTTCGCAGACGGAAACTAGTAATTATATAATTTTAATAAAGCTTAAACAACCTACGTTATCGTGACATCGATAAGATAAGGGGTACTAATCATGGGTTAGCAAAACTGACCTCTTGGATATTCGTTCGCGAAACGAAAATTAAGCTGTCATATTTTAATGGAAGAAGGGCTGCCCGACTCAACAATAATCATATCGATCCGGACCCTTTGATATTTTCTGAACGAGATTATAATATATGATGAAAACGCATTTATTGTAATAAGCCGGAGTTATTGTACTGATTTTCGGAGCACTTTATTACTACGTATTGCTTTGAATATTGAATATAGAATATATGATGAGTATATGTTACATTGGCCGTAATTGTGTGCATAATTTCAGGTCAATTTGGGCGGATCGGTTTTAAAATTCAGCTACAAATTTCCTAAATATAATAATAGGTAAAATTAATTAATAATTGTAAAAACGACTCGTATCACCCATTATGATATTGGGAGACTAAACATAATGATCGCCAAGCAGCAATAATTAGTATTGGTGTGTTCCGCCTCAAATTGAGCCAGTGTAAATGTAGGCACAAGGGATATAACATCTTAGTTTCCAAGGTCGGTGCTGTATTGGCGATGGACGGTATGATTAATATTTCTTAGTGCCAATGTCTATGGATAATCGTGTCCACTTATCATTTGCCAGTCTGCCTACCTATTATTAATAAAAAAAAATCCAAAATTAATTTTTTATTGTTCGTTTTCAAGGCATCATGGCAAGATCATGGTGGTTTGTCAACTATGCCACGGTAAATAATAATAATTTTTAATGTGAAATACATTAAAAGTGATTATATATCATTAATATTAAAATAATATTTTTGTAAATACCTGTAATAGTGTATTACACTGGACTTACCTATTATCGTTATTTTTTTGTTGTTAATTCTTTGAATATGCCGATGGTGTATTTTATATAAATTATTAAAATAAAACGTCATAACCAAAAAGTCTTACTGCATTTAATAATGCAAAAAAATCTATCATAAAAAAAACAATTCCATTCACATTAGTACATATTACAGAAGCAATACCTTGGTGCTAGCCAGGTGCGTCGCGGTCTCAGAAGCATTTCGACCGAAATGATAAATTAATGTCAAATGTGCCGCGTCACTTGAAATATGAAATGGCTTTCTACTTGGGACGAATATTTAATAATCTATAACGTAGTAGCTCGTCCCGACTTACGGGTGAAATAAGATTTGTATTTATTTAATCTTATTTACCTGGAACACGATCGTAGCGCCACAGGACCAGTCTAAACCATCCATGGACTTACTCACACACAATATCATCAACACCTGACGAGCTGCTTAGAAAGAGTTCAGTGATATATACACACACACAATACAGAAGAATGATATTTGTGAATATATACTTATGACCTTATAGAATTCAACTTTGTAACCAAGTAATACGGGTAATATCGTGAATTTTAACCGATAATCGTAGGTTCGAACCCGGGCAAGCACCACTGAGTGCTTAATTTGTGATTATAATTCTTCTCGTGCTCTACGGTGGTGGAAAGCATCGCGAGGAACCCAACATGTGTCTAATTGCACTGAAATTCTGCTGCATATGTATTCCACCAACCTGCATTGGAGCTGCGTAGTGGAATAAGCTCCAAACCTTCTCCTCAAAAAGGGAAAGGAAGCCTTTAGCCCAGCAGTTAGACATTCATAGGCTGTTACGTAATAAATAGAGCCGAATGGTTTAGTGGCCGGATCACATGAATCTTAATCGAAGATTGCGTTTTTAATTCATTTTTTGCTTGGTGGTTAAGAACTTGCTAGTGTCGGATGCAATTACGCCACATGTGAAAAGCTCCATTTCCGAGAGAAAAAGGAGGCCTTTGTCTAACAATGGGACATATACAGGCTGTTACGTAATGTAATCACTTAGAGTGACGTCAAATGTCAAAAGACAACGGAGTAATATTTGTGAAAACTTATGTTATCGGTACTTGTTTGTTTATTATTTATTTTTTTCTCGTTACGTTACGTTACGTTCACCCATTCCATGATAATTAAACTTCGCTCGGATAGCAATAGCAACGTAAATACACTGTGCGGAAAATAGGAATGAAAGCTAATTCCAATTCTACTAACAAATTGTCACTTTATCGCAATAGAATCGAAGCGTGATCGTTGCCGCTTATCCGTTTTCCTATTCTCTAATTTAATTATCGACTATTGAAATAAAAGTTACGAATTAAGTTTGGTTTTGACAAAACGGTATATGTTAACTTTGCGCAAGCTTTGTGCAAGCTCGTCTGGATAGGTACCACCCACTCATCAGATATTCTAACGTAAAACAGCAGTACTTGGTATTATTGTGTTCCGGTTTGAAGGGTGAGCGAGCCAGTGTAATTACAGGCACAAGGGACATAACATCTTAGTTCGCAAGGTTGGTGGAGTATTGGTGATGTAAGCGATGGTTAACATTTCTTACAATTTTAATGTCTATGGGCCCCCGACATACTATGTCTATATGTATATTATTTTAATTTTAATTAAAATTAATTTTCATTATATAACATAATTATCGTCACGTGGCAGACAAAACACGTGTTTATAGTGATAATTTAAACCAGTGTCGTATATCAAACATAATCAATCTCTTATTAGGCCTTACTATAACAATAATAATAATGTATTCCAGACCGATTTCGGCCACGGTGACCAATGTCAAGAGAGATTAGCCAACTGCGCAGATATTATAGTGCACAAGTGTGTGCGCAAACACAGATGCATTCTTTTTTCCCTAGCTCTCATATTCCGATGGGACGGCAATCCGACTCGACCGGAAAGAGTTCAGGCGCAGGACCAACGGCTTTATGTGGTTTCCGAGGCACGGGAGTGAACACATTTCCAACTTCCAGACCCCGAGCTGCTACTGAGAATTTTCTGACAAAAAAACTCAATAACATTTTATTGGCCCGTCCTGAGAATTGAACCCAGGTCCTCCGGGTCTGCGGCTTTACATCAAGCCACTAGGCAAACGAGGCAAGTCTTACTATAAAAATCAATCGAGAGGTCGATATTTTATTTACAAAAAATATGTATTGGACCTGACGAAACCTATACACGCTCGTAATTCTGTTAGTCCTATTTGCCACGGACGCACTCTACGTGTTATAAAATACTAGTTTTCGCCGGTTTCGTACGCGTGTTAGGAGGGAAAGTATAACAAAAGCTTGCTTTATTTCAAATTTCATCAAAATCTGTTCAGCGTCGTAGTGATATAGCCGTGATCGCATAACAGACACAGACAGACAAACATATTGTTCTAAAAATATTTTATCACAAAAGATTTGTATTAGATTTATTTATTTGTTCAAACCGAGACGAATTAATTGAAAGTTAGAATACGTGATACGTAAAGTTAGAAGCCGAGATGTCCTAGTGGTTAGAATGCGTGAATCTTAACCGATGATCGTGGGTTCAAACCCGGGTAAGCACCACTGAATTTTCATGTGCTTAATTTGTGATTATAATTCATCTCGTGCTTGACGGTGAAGGAAAACATCGTGAGGAAACCTGCATGTGTCTAATTTCATTGAAATTATGTCACATGTGTATTCTACCAACCCGCATTAGAGCAGCGTGGTGGAATAAGCTCTAAACCTTCTCCTCAAAAAGGGAGAGGAGGCCTTAGCCCAGCAGTGGGACATTAACAGGCTGTTACTGTTACTGTAGAATACGTGAACTTAAATTTAATTCTTAACCGAAGCTATTAACAGATGACTGCGGGCTTAACCCGGACAAGCTCGGAATTAAAGATTCTATAACTTAAACAATATCAAATAAAACCCATACAAACATAATCCTCCAATAGATTAGGGCTCTCCAGTGAGGCCTTCAATTAAAGATTATCCGGTTACGATATCCGATATCGTTACTAGCAATGTGAAGGCTTGGACGTTCCTAGTCGCTTGATTTCATTATTTGTTTCCTTAAAGGTGAATCAGTAGAGAAATTATAAACATTTATATACTTATAAAAAGAAGGCAAGTTAATTATTTTATTTATTTATTTAGCACTTGTTGCACAACATATAAATAAGATGAGAGAAGTGGGAAACAATCAAAGAAAAAGAAAAATAAAAAATGGTGCGCAAAGGCGGTCTTATCGCTTATAGCGATCTCTTACAGACAACCTTTGGTGAAAGAATTTTTGTAAGAGTCAATTATTTTATGTAAAATAATTTACAATATGTCTTTTTTTGTAGTTTAGGTAGGTGGACGAGCATTTGGGCCACCTGATGGTACACTGGCTCACTCAACTTTCAAACCGGAACACAACAATATCAAATACTGCTGTTTTACGGTAGAATATCTGATGAGTGGGTGGTACCTCCCCAGACGAGCTTGCACAAAGCCCTACCACCAGTAAACGAGATTCTCCGATAAACTTCGGTTTGAAATAAAGGATTCACAATATATCTTGTAAAATCATTTATGATTTATGTTTCGAGGTAACTATTTAGCAAATCGTTTGTTTTTGTTTTTGGAGCTTCTGCAGGTATTAGGTGGCAGTAACCTATATCCTTCTTAGAGGTTCAAACTTGGTTCTTACTAAATTTCATCAAAATCGGTCAGTGGATCAGCCGTTAAACCGTAACAGATAGACAGACGAAGTTACTTAGTATTAGTAATACTAATATAGATGTAGATTAACTGTCAAAAGATTTGACATAGTCGCTCATAGGCAGTTAGGTTAAAATCTTGTACATACTAGATGGAACCTCAGTAGACTCCACATTTCGATCTGGTGGCGTTTCTACCGGTATCTTGACATCTCAAAGGTCTTTGTAAAAGTGTTTTTGCCACCAACCCGCATTGGAGCAGCGTGGTGGAATTCGCACTTAACCCGCAAAACCTGATCATTAAATGTCAGAAAGTGATAAGCGACATTGACTTTAATGAGTATTACCTACAACACGGTTTGTCGCTTTTCAACATTTCAAATGAAATAGAGTGAGACAGAGATAATACGATACGGGATACGACGCAATAAGCTTACCATCTGTCACGTGCTTTGAATTTCTCGCATGTTTTATTTTGTTCAGTCGACATCAACGACCACTTACCATTAGGTGCTATGAGTTCACTTTATTCATACAGTAACAGCCTGTGAATGTCCCACTGCTGGGCTAAGGCCTCCTCTCCTTTTTTTGAGGAGAAGTTATGGAGCTTATTCCACCACGCTACTCCAATGCGGGTTGGTGGTATACACACGTGGCAGAATTTCAGTGAAATTAGACATATGCAGGTTTCCTCACGATGTTTTCCTTCTACGTATAGCACGAGATAAATTATGATCACAAATTAAGTACATGAAAATTCAGTGTTGCTTGCCCGGGTTTGAACCCACAATCATCGGTTAAGATTCACGTGTTCTTACCACTGGGCCATCTCGCCTATATACTTTATTCATACAATCAATAAAAATCTTTAAACTAAAGGCGAGCGTCAAAAGCGCATTGGTTTACAAGGTGCCCAGCGATGTAAGTCCTAGGTTCGATCCTGACCCCTTGAGCTATTGCCGTCCCACTCCTAATACAAACTGTCCGCTTAATTGGAGGGGTAAATCGGAATATTATTAATTCCTTAAAAAAACGGACATTGCTATTGTTTTTATGAAACTAAAGGTTCTCGTTTTTGCTTTATATACAACGCGGTTCATAGCAAAAGAAAAAACTCATAAACTGCAAATTATTGTCCCAAGAAGGTTTTATATATTAATTATAATGAAATAACGTAATTTTAAATAAAAAAACTCGTTCTGAATTCTTTTATTAAGCTCCCGGTGGTCGTTTTTACGTATTATGAAAAACAACGCTGTGACAATATTAATACGCCTCGTAACGAGAAATATAAACACAAAACTCCAAACATCATGTCTGGTATAGTCAACTACAAATTATGATTAAAAAAATGTATAACCAAAAGATCTTTGTACACTAATTCTCATTTTAGTATGCAATGTGAACAATTTTATTTTGTACATTCATAATAATAATAATAAATAACTTTATTCACCAAAAAGAAACAAAGACAAAAAAATTAAGGTACAAAACCATAAAAAAAGAGTTAATAATATCACAATTTGGTGAAAAGGTCGTAGTCTCAGCTAGGCTGCTTTTCAGTCTACGCCTTGTACATATGCTGCCATCACAAACGCTACATTCGGTGCAGTAAAAGTTTATGCATATCATATAGTATATCTATGCGAATTTAAATCAATGTTTATGTCACCAGTTACAAATACGTATTCATATTTTGGTATTAAAAATGATAGATTGTCATCTACCGTAGATAAAAATGTGCTAAAAGTAAATTTGGGAGGTCGCTAGATGATTCCTACAGCAATTATGCATCTTTTAATCTTAATTTCAAACCACCGTTGCTCAAGTGCCGAAGAATCTACTGGCAATACTTTTACTCTCAAATTTGAACGTATATATGCGCCTGCCTACTCTTCCTCCTCGTGGTTCATGAAAAAAATTATAGCCTGAGATATTGTAATTTTTTAGCGTGATATTCTAAGATAGCCATGTTTCCGTGATAGAAATTATGTCTGGATCAAAATATTTTATAGTGTGTGATAATTCGTCTCTCCCTGTATTTAGTGATTGAGCATTAAATCATGACCATTAAATAACTAAAATATAACAAAGTCTGTTGTACACTCATCTATATTTTAATAATAAAAATTTGGATGCACTTTTTACTTTTTATGATGTTCCTAACTTACTTATTTTTATAAATCTGAAATAGATTTTTTTTAAATATAACATAAATATATTACACTATTTGTATGTATATATGGCATCCTGAAGTGAAACTGATTTTATAATTTTCGAATTGGTCTTTTTAAAAATAGAACACAAAATCATATACATTGAAGTAAATAACTTAATTACTTTTAAAAATCCAAATAACACATTAGAACACCAACAGCCTGTAAATGTCCCACTGCTGCGCTAAGGCCTCATCTTCCTTTTTGAAGGGAAGGTTTGGAGCTTATTCCACCACGCTGCTGCAATGCGGGCTTAACACAATAGATCACCATTAAATAAATCACAGGTCGCGCCAATAATGAATTAATTACATTACCTTTCTTCTCACCAACAAAAATGGCGGTTTTTAAATTAACACGCGTCTTTTTTTTAAGAACGCTGTTTAATGAATCAATGAATCTCCTGACTATATACTATAAAATATATTGTAATCAGCAGATCCGCGCGGATTCATCTTAGATAAACGTTACTAACGTCCCCGTGGCTTAATGGCATGATTTTAAAGCGTCAATAGCGTAATGCTTTATAAGCCTATCGGTGTAAATGACTATTGTCGTCCACACTCCTGACAAAAGCTTTACGCTTAATTGGAGGGGTAAATAGGAAAAATAATGTTTCCTTAAAAACTGACAATGCTATGATTCATCTTGATCATGAGCTTAAACAGACAAACTCTTCATATTTATATATACATAGTAAAATTAAATATAAAGCAACTACACACATATTATTTTTAAATATAGAATCGAATGAAACGAACAAATAACCGAAGCAGTTGAACTGAAGTTGATGAGTTGAACTGAAGGAGTTTTAATTAAATTACCTTAGACCCACATCAGAGGTATAATAATTGCTTTCAGGTCAAGAGTTGATCACGAACGGTCCCGAGGGACTCATTCACTTCCTCATTTATCATGTTTGCACCGAACAGGTGATTTAAAGGTCGAAAATAAACTACCCCTTATTGCTAGATTGCGACACGGAAATGTGAAATGCTAAAAAAAAGAGTATTGTTACGTGTGCAACACTGTTTTTTATCAATCAATCAATCAATCAACAGCCAATCGTTGTCCACTGCTGAACATAGGCCTCTCCCAAGGTGCGCCAAAGCTCCCTGTCCTCCGCCTTCCGCATCCAGTTGGTGCCCGCCACCTTCTTAAGGTCGTCGGTCCACCTGGCTGGAGGGCGCCCTACGCTGCGCTTGCCGATTCGCGGTCTCCACTCTAGGACTCGTCTGCTCCAACGGCCATCGGTCCTACGACATACGTGACCAGCCCACTGCCACTTCAGCCTGCTAATTTTGCAAGCTATGTCGGTGACTCCGGTTCTTTTCCGGATAATCTCATTTCTGATCTTATCCTTCAAAGATACTCCGAGCATAGCTCGCTCCATAGCACGCTGAGCGACTTTGAATTTGTGGACTAGTCCCGCAGTTAGTGTCCACGTTTCGGCACCGTATGTCATGGCAGGTAAGACGCATTGGTTGAAGACTTTCGTCTTCAAACATTGCGGTATAGACGACTTGAGGACTTGACGAAGGTTGCCAAATGCTGCCCATCCCAAGCGAATTCTTCGATCGGCTTCCTTCTCGAAGTTTTTTATATTTTTCTGTTTTTTATATTTGATACTAATTATTAAAAGAAGTTTTTACTGAAGCGTTATTAAAATTATGAACACACGTAATTGTTTTTTAATGAATTTTAGATATTGAATAATATCTAATATCAAAGTATCAATGGAAATTATTTATTTTTTTAATAACTTATATAAGATTAAGTACAGTAGCATTTTATTCTTGCTAACCGCAATTCGATCTTATATATTTAAGCTCGTCAGAAATAAGCCACCGCAAAGTGTTTATTATTCGATATAATCTTAATACTTGACTGCCTCGTTGGTCTAGTGGCTTGAAATAAGGCCGCAGACCCGGAGGCTCTGAGTTCAATTCCTAGGTCGTGGTATCGACCTGGGAATATAAAATGTTATAGGGGTTTTCTGTCACAAAATTCTCAGTAGCAGCCCGGAGTCTCGAAGTTGGAAGTGTGTACACTCCCGTGCCTCGGAAAGTACGTAAAGCCGTTGGTCCTACGCCTGAACTCTGTCCGGTCTTGTCGGATTGTCGTCCCATCGGATTAAAAGAGTTAAGGAATGGAGAGTGCACCTGTGTTTGCATACACACTTGTGCACTATAATATCTCCTGCATAGTTGGTTAATCTCTCTTGAGATTGGCAGCCGTGCCGGTGTGGAAATAAATCATACATACATAAATCCATACATAAATAATATTATCACTGTCACTTAATCCACTTCTTATTAAATACAATTAATACTTAATGTTTTAACGAACTTAAATGTTGATGATAACGTGATGATGATACACACGTCCGAACTCCATCACGGAAAGATATCGAATGTCCTATATCCGTTGGTAAAAAGTCAACTTTAGACATGAACAGTCATGTGAACAATAATGATATTTAATGACCGGAAGTGTTTGATTTAAGTTTATATCGAACCGACTGGTACCGACAATTAATAAAGTGCTAACATACATTACTATTAGTACACGTCCACGGCTTCGAAGAGAGGGTATTAGGCAAAAAAAACCTGTTTGTCCTTGGGGTTCAAGCCAATCCTAGATGGATTTTGATGGACATCTAGGATTGTCAAGATTAATCTTTACTATTTTTTTTTTATAGAAAGGCGGACGAGCACATGGGCCACCTGATGGTAAGTGATCACCAACGCCATAGACATTGGCATTGAAAGAAATGTTAACCATCGATTACATCACCAATGCGCCACCAACCTTGGGAACTAAGATTTTATGTCCCTTGTGCCTGTAATTACACTGGCTCACTCACCCTTCAAACCGGAACACAACAATACCAAGTACTGCTGTTTTGCGGTAGAATATATGATGAGTGGGTGGTACCTACCCAGACGAGCTTGCGCAAAACTCTACCACCAGTATATAATTATTATAAAAGCGAAACTCTCTCTGTGTGTTAAGATTTTAAGGCTGAATATGAAGCAAGCTTGAACACCAAGACCAGACAGGTTTTTTTTACCTAATACCTTCTCTTCGAAGCCATGGGCAAGTACTATACCAATACCACACACGTGTTAAAGATAATTAATCTGTTCATCTACGTTTAAAAAGACATACACACACAAGTATATATAAGGCAATATGCTAAGATATACGTATGTATGTATATAAGACTATTTTCTGATTTATTACATTAAACTTCTGTAAATATATATTATATATTCCTAAATCTTCAAACGAAAGCATATTATTTCGCTATTCTGTCGACATCGTAACCCATTAGATACAAGAGTCGTTATATCGGACTTTAACGAGGAACATTATTGTCATCTAAATCGATAATATTTTTTATCTGTTATTTCTTTTATTTCGAAGCTTAAGACTATATTTATTTTCTGTAATATTGAGACGGTTTGTTAGGAGCCTATATTTGCCCACCAAATCGCAAAAGCGTGATGAATGTTTGAACCTTCTCCTCAATAGGACAGGCATTTTTTTACGCTGGAAAAACGCGTTAAACCTTTTCCCCACGGGGACAGTGGGGGGTATGAGGGGCTCACCGGTGTACGGTGGTCTAAGGCGCTGAGTGTACCCCGAACATCGGAATACCCACTAAAAAACCAGCGGTACCCTTTCCGTCTTAACGTGGAGCGCCACGGGATCGCTTTCGCATGCTACCGTGAGGCCAATAGGACAGGCCTAAAGGCCTGAGCCTAGCTGTGGGATACAGGCTGTTATTTGCTTTACTTGTGTCACTATATATTTTTTTCATATTTCATCCTTTACTATGAAAGTAAGTGTAGATGGACCTGTGGTAAAAAAAAAACGTGAATGTGAACCCTTGATTGGCTTAATAAGCTCCCCGGCAAGGACCACTGAATCTCATGCGCTTAATTTGTGTTTATAATTTATTTCATCCTCGCCTCGTCTCGATATCAGCTTGTATCTTTGGCCTTTAGACCAGCTGTGGGACATTCAAAGACTGTTTACAATATTTTAATTACGAATAAAATAGCTTATTTAGAATAATCTTAGCTCACACTACTGTTCGCTTTTCTGTCTATAGTAGAAATATATACATTCGAAAAATAATTCCTACTAATTATAATAATCCTATCTTAATCTGATTGTTTGAATTGTAAAAAAAAGTTCTGTATCCTGCATGAGTCAGCTGAAAGTCTGTTACATATTTATCCAGATGCCAGCAATGTGCAGCGTGATGAAATATGCTTTAAACTTTCAAAAGAAGACCAAAGCCCAGCTGTGGGAAATTATTATAATTTTACTTTTTTACAATTTATAAACTATGAAGGTATAAAACCAACATGAGAAAACTTACGTAATACGAAAAGGCGATAAAACAACTTTCCTACTAGCGTTTCATCGTAAAACTTAATGTTGTCTTGAGTAGGCAACTGTTCAGTTTACGTAAATTACGTTGCGCACTGCCTTCATTTGCAAGGCATTTTGGGCCTTGATTCATTACAGATAAACGTCAAAGTCCTGTGTAACAACTTAACATAAAAGCATGCAATTTTCCGAAAGCATATTACCGTATTCCATTACAGTCTCTGTACCTATTGCAATAAGACCTGAAATAGCGTATGCTAATGATATTTCATAAAATTAATGAAAAATAAAACTTATTTTATAATTGACACGGTGTTTTGAATATAGCGATGTATGTGTACGTGTACAATAATATACTAAGCAAGTAATTCAATTCGCGGAAAATATTAAAATACCCTCGAGTTACGAGGAATTCGCTGCAGCGAAAATTCACGCGGTGCGAACAGCGTCAAGTCTTGCGGCTGAAACAAATTAATAATAATGTACCAAGCATGTCACAGGCAGCAGCGACCAGCAGCGCGAACTGCGAATGCCGCGCGAATCACATAAACGTTAGAAAACACGACGTAGGATAGAAAGAGTCTAGGAATCCAAATCGTTTAGTTGGTTGTATTCGCCGTCAAATAATGTACAAAGAAATTTATAACTGTTGCGTTTAAAACAAATTTTCATTCGACTTTTAAAAAAATAGCTTGGCTTATTTATTTTATTTCAGAGAAGAAACATGACAGTGTCCTACGAAATTCTCGTAATTTTAGGCATTACTGGAAAAAAAAATTAAACAACTCGTGAAATTATTAAATATGAAGGAAAGGTGTCCTTGACCAGCATACTTTTATTTATATATTTTTTTTTTTACGCTGCAAAAACTCTTCCCACGCACACATTCACATTTTCACAGAAGGAGATCCAATTGACCAGCGCACTGCACGTCGTTGGTTTGAAAAATTTAGCGGTGGATATACGACGTTGGAAAGGAAGAAGGGCTCCGGGTAACTATTAATAGATATTGATGAGATTCTGCAGGAAGCTGTTGAGTTCAATCCGTCCAAGAGTACTCGCCAACTTACTAGGGAGTGTGGTGAGTCGAAACAAACTGTAAGTCGCCATCTACGCTCCATGGAGAAGGTAAAGAAGAGCAGTAGACTGGTCCCTCACGAACTTACTCCACAGCAATTAGCTAAGAGATTAGCAATTTGTGAGAATTTATGGAAAAACCTTGCTGATATGAGATTTTCACCGGAAGATTTTCACCTTTGATGAAAAGTGAATTTATTGGCGAAATTCGAAAAAAAGTGAGCAATGGCTAGGTCGCGGTCAAACTGCTTTTCAGATTGCTGCAAGGGAAGCAATTTGATAAAAAAACCATGCTTTGCTTTGTTTAGAATTTTGAAGGTGTTATTCATCACGAATTTGTTCCTGATGGATAATCTATGAACTCTGAACTCTACTGCGAGCAACTGGATAAATTGTACGCCAGATTGTTAGAGCGTTATCCTGCTTTTACCAACCGAAAAAGAGTTTTATCTAAAAAAAATAATGCTCGTCCTCACACTGCCCGTCGAACAAAAAAAAGGTTGAAGAACTTCAAGAGTTCAAGCTCCTGCCTCATCCACCCTATAGTCCAGACCTCGCATCATCAGATTACTACTTGTTTCGATCCACGGCCCATTTTCTTCAAGGGAAAAAACTGATAATTTTACGGAAGTTGAAATTGCGGTCCAAGAGTTCTTTAACAGCCATCCCATGGAATAGTATCAGCGTGGGATCGAGCAATTGGCTCGAAGATAATTAATGACGGTTGATAACAATAGTATACTATATTTTTACTATAAATTGTATTTTATATCAAAGAAATAATAATACAAATATTTGGTTAAAAACGGTTATTTTTATACACCCATTATTTTGTTTATGAAATACTAGCTAAGCCAGGTATTTGAAGGCAACATTTTTATAAATTTTGTTTCATATTTAATAAACACGCAGTGATCAACTGGTATTCTCAAAGGGGACTAACCACACGCGCAGAACATTATATTAGATTAATTTATTAAACAAGTTTGTACGCAAACATTAGTGTACTCTTTATTGCCATCATGGGAGGGAAAATCTGATATGACCGTTAAGAGTAAGGCACCGTACCAAGCGTATTACGTGCTTTTCGAGGTACGGAAGTGTAAACACTGCGAACTCCTAGACTCTGAGCCATTACATTGCAATAACATTTTTATTGGTCCGACCCAGTAGTATTCTGTAACATTAAACTCGAAACTCAACGCAGAAAACGGTCGTGACATGTTAAAAACTGATATGCGACATTGACCATAATAATTATAACATTTTAAGAATGCACGCATCAATTAGTGTATCAATGGAGATAGGTTGTCTACATTTCAGGGATGAGTTATTACTCATGAGTGAAGTGAATTCAAGAATAAAATTGCTGGTTTTAGTCCAAGGCCTTTGTATATAGCGACTATATAAACATAGTTCCTCTTAAAGAACATACAACTTTTGTCCCAATGTACATAATGCCGCTATTGAAAAAAATCTTATGATATTTTTTCTTAATTCAATTAATGAATTTTTACCATTAGTAAAATTGACAAAAAAAAATGGAAATTGAAAAGTCCGTTTCGTGCGTTCTTGTATCAAAATTTAAGTAGCTCTTTTATTATTTATAGGATCTTAGCTCTGCCGAGATGAACCACGAAATTGAATTGACAGCTCGCCCTCCCCGCGGAGAGCGTTTAGTAATGCGATTATTAAATAGGCTTACGGCTTAAAATGTGAGCGAAGGCGAACACGTTTTCAAAATAAATATTCATTATATACAAACGCTTTTAAGTCTTTATCGAGTTATGGACTGAAAGTTGTTAATTTTAAAAAAAAGTATAAGATTTGTAATTTTGAGATGAAAGATGAATAAGAATAAAATGTATTCGAAACCGATTGATCTCATAATAATGTGGAAACATTTTTAAGCGTGACATTACAACATCATGCCAGAAAAGGAGGGAAAAAAAAGAATAAAATATAAAGCTTTTTAATGTTGTTTTTGTGATGTGATATTTTTAAAGATAAAAAAATATATATTGAAAGATTTGACAATATTAGAAGTAATAACGAATTATTATGAAATATCTCTGAAGAGTATCTGTCATTTCTTATATTAAACAATAATAATCTATTTTTTTAATCTGGCCACTAAAATATTGACAGATAATCTTTATGGCGGGAAATTGATTCGCTTTTAAATGTTCTTTCTTTTAAATTATGAGTGATGACATCACACGAAATGTTAAATTCAAAACAAATAATAGTAACTCAGTGTTGTCTCAATAAATAATATAAGAGTGTTATGCAAGTTTATTACATATTTTTATTAAGTTTGTAACCGTACCGTAACAGCCTGTGAATGTCCCACTGCTGGGCTAAAGGCCTCCTCTCCTCTTTTTGAGGAGAAGGTTTGGAGCTTATTCCACCACGCTGCTCCAATGCGGGTTGGTGGAATACACATGTGGCAGAATTTCAGTGAAAGGTTTCTCACGATGTTTTCCTTCACCGTAAAGCACGAGATGAAGTATAATCACAAATTAAGCACATGAAAATTCAGTGGTGCTTGCCCGGGTTTGAACCCACGATCATCGGTTAAGATTCACATGTTCTTACCACTTACCACTGGGCCATCTTGGCTTGGGTAGTAAGTTTCTAAGTATTTAATGAATTTTAATTATACGTTGATTATAAGTGAAAAAATATATTTCTTATAAAGGTTGCCTGGAAGAGATCACTGTAAGTTACAAGGCCGCCTTTGCATTTTCCATGTACTACATGTTCTTTTATATAATGTTTGTAAATGGTGTGCAATAAAGACTTAAATAAATAAATAAATAACGCTGTCGACGGATTTTGAATAAATGGTATCTGTTTTATTGGATTTCTGTTATCGAGTTATGTGAGCACCTAAAACTAGCACACTAAATGTGTTACGATAATGGCTTAATGGAGCATCCATTTTTGTTAGCGTTACTATGAAATTCTATGTGGGAACGAAAGTAAAACCGAGGTCAACAAGCGTTAACTGAATTTTTCTGTGCTGGATTTTTTATACTTTTTATATGTATTAATATGAGCGGGTTCCTTTTGCATTGATATATCTCTTTTTGTCAATATTAATCTGATATTCGAAAGAAGAAAATACGGGAGTGGACTTTCTGTTTCTCTGTCTGCTTACAAAATAAAACTGTATATAATAATATGACATAGTAATTAATATACAATCGAAATACTTATATAACTAACTACGAAATTGTAAAATTGATTCAAGACTTTTAGAAGCACTTTAATTTATTATTTGTCATTTTAAATTTTAGATTCTTATTTTCATTTTTCTTCTTAGGTGTTTTTTTATGTAACACCTGTACACATTCTCTGTGTTCTTGAAGGGTGAGTGAGCCAGTGTAACTAAATCATGAGACAGTAACAAATGAACAAACTTTTCCATTTATAATATTAGTTAGATTTATATCACGAAACATAAAATATAAAATAAAACCGTTGCTATAAATTTTAATTTAATAGAACAGAAGTTAAAGATTAAACCATTTCCAGAATCGCAATATTAAATCTACATAATTAAAATTAACCACAACGATAATACAAGAAAATGAACGCAAGCGTTTAGGTTCGTTTTGATAGCGTGCTTACAGAATGTGTATGGTATCACGATTACTCTAATCGTGATACCATACACATTGCATATTATATGATACCATACATGTTACATTTTATAATTATATGGTCTCATATATGTTACGTTTTATAATTATATTATATGGTCTCAAAAAATCATATTTAAAATATAAAAAGTACTGGCGAAAGAATTTTTACGATATCTGAAAAAATGAATTTTTATTTTATTTATATTTCGGTTAATTTTAATAATAAAATATATATATATATATGTTAGTTTGATAAAATAATCATACTGTAATTTCAAATAACTATTGAGCATTTTGTAAAGAATAGCCGTGCCCATTAAAATAAGTCTGCATTATGAAAAGAATTTAATAAGTTATAATTTATATTATTGTCATATTTACTACAAAACGTGATTTTTGCTAGTTTATTTTTTATATTGTATATTTAAATATTTCGTACTTTTATTATTTAGTAGCTCTATTTCGACTACCGGTTCCGAAAAATATTATATTATGATTAGTCAATTGAGTACTAGCAAGAAGCTCGCATTGTTTTGGTTTTTTAAAGAGAGGAACGGTAATTTTTGAGTTGTAAAACAAATTGTATTACCACTGTGGATAATATTGAGTTATATTAAAATAATAAAACTGTTAAGACGGAGAAGAATGTTTGAATTTTAATACCTTCGAATTAAGAAAGTTTACAATATATATATTTATATTTTAATATTAACCGAAATATATATATATATATATATATATATATATATATATGATTCAGTACCCTAGCATACTAATTTAACAAATAGAACTCGGGAAAAATACTTTTTCTATATATATTATCAACAAAAACAAGTAGATATTTTCGTGATGAGGATTTTAATATGAGTACATTAGTAGTGAAATTTGTCGTATTTATAAGTTTTTGGTTTTCGGATTAAACATTTGATTTTTACAGGCTACGTATAGGTGTTCGTTTAATGTAAACATAATTCAGAATTTCCGAATGTTCGTAATAACGGCCTCGATACGTTGAATACCGATAGTCTTGTCATAAGAGTATCGATGAAAAATGCATTTCAATGTTAATCTTAGGTTTATTGTTAATCTTGAAAATGATTTGTGAACAACGCCGTTATGCCGGCAATGATATAAGTAGAAAAAATCATTATTGACTGTGACCTATTGAAATTGATGTTTACCAAACTTTCTTTGAAAGTAAACATGATAAAAAAGACATTTAAATAGGCTTATAAGGGGACTTTTGAATCGCCATGTTACAGTATATAATTAAACGTAAAGCTGCCACCTACTCTCTTTTTTTTTTGTTTCGCTGGAAAAACGCGTTTACGCGTTTCCCCCACTTGATGTGGGGTATGTGGGACTCGCCGGCGCCGAGCATGCGCCGGAATACCCGCGGTACCCACACCGCCTTTTCGAGGGGCGTCACGGGATCGCTTGCGCATACTACCGTGACACCCCGGCGGTTGGCCCGCCTCTGCGGGTCTCTAAATCCTAGAGGGTTCTCAGGGTACAAAGACCCCCTAATCCCGGCAACACTTACGGCGGGAGGAGAAGATGCGCATAGCGCCGACGCCTTCTCCCCGGTCTTATTCTGCGAAGCGAGTCAGCGGAGGCCCTCTCCTCATGCTCCCGCTCCGCTGCCTCCTTCTGCGACATGACATTTTCGCAGAAGGAGACCGTTTCCAACCAGCATCTCTCGCTACCAAGCATGGCGTTTATCACACTCGGCAGCGAGAGGTCTTCACCGACTAAGGCCGCCAGGGACAGGCACTGAGATCCCCCAGCGGTACACTCCATCAGAGTGTGGCACGCTGTGTCCGAAGGCGCACCACACTCATGGTAGGGGGGTGTCACCTTCCGCCTCGCTATCCGGTGCAGTTACTTACCGAAACAACCGTGTCCGGTAAGTTCCTGTGTCAGTCTGAATGTGAGTGTGCCGTGACTCCGTTCCACCCAGCGACTCAAGTGGGGGCGGATCGCCTTCACTGTCACTAGGCCTGTCGAGGGGGACCTCAGGTCCTCCTCCCACCTGCGAATCAAGGCACGCTGGGCTAGAGCCCTGACTCGCTCAACCTCCGCCGACCCTGTACGGATGCCGCTTGACCTCGTTTCCACCCGGAACCGGTGCACTTCCGCAAGCACCTTCGCCTGGAGTTCCCAGGGCGGATCGCTCGCGAGAAGTGTCGCTGCCGTCCATGACACCGTACGGTACCCACGTATCGTTCTCAACGCTATGACTCTTTGCGGCCTCCGCAGAAGAGCTCTGTTACGAGCGGTGAGAGCATCCACCCAAATTGGTGCACCGTACAACGCCATGGAGCGTACCACGCCAGCGTATAAACGCCGACATGGTGTTTATGGCCCTCCTACATTCGGTAGGAGGCGGCCCAGGACGGCAGCAGCGCTTATAAGCTTTGGGCCCAGTTGTATAAAATGCTGCCTGAAGCTCCATCTTCCGTCCAGGATCAGGCCCAGATACCTTATCTGGGCTTGCACCTTAATCACCGTCCCTTGGACGGTGATAGGCGCTCCTCGAGGGGGACCCTGACGTGGACCGTGGAATAGGAGGACCTCTGTTTTTGTGACAGAGACCCTCAAGCCCAGCATCCCAATCCGGTCCATTGTGAGCGACACTCCGACCTCGGCCAGGCGGGCCGCATCCTGAAAGGTCCGCCCCGTCACCGTGATGAGGGTGTCATCCGCGTAGCACAACACCCTCATCCCGGGAAGGATAGTGGCCCTCAGGAGCTAATCGAATCCGACGTTCCACAGGATTGGGCCGAGTACCGACCCCTGTGGAACGCCGCAGCCTACCCAACGCCGGACAAGTCGCCCATCGCCCCCCTCCCAGAGGACCACTCGGTCCCGGAGGTATGCCCCCAACAGCCTTCTGAGATAAAAAGGCACCCCGTGGTATCGGAATGACTCCCTTATAGTCTCGAAGGGAAGACTGTTGAAGGCGTTCGCTACGTCCAGCGATACCACCAGGACTACATCCCCTCGGGCCACCGCCTCCGTGGTCCAAGTCTTTAGGGCGTCCAGGACGTCAATGGTTGATCGACCCTCCCTGAACCCGTACTAACCCTCTGAAAGACCCTCTGGGTAAGTGGCCCACAGCCGTCCCTCCAAGTCCGCGTCGAGGCCGTTGTGCCTGCGACGGTGCCCGAAGCTTCGCTATTTCGGCCGACCACCAGTATACCTGGCGGCGCAGTACCCTGCGCCGGGTCCTCGGCATGGCCGCATCGTACACCTCCTTTAGAGCGCTGTGCATGTGGTCCGTCAGCTCGTCGACACTGGCACCCTCCCTCCTTCCCACGGAACACCACCGCTGCACGATAGCAGCTTCCCTGACCAGTTCACAATCCAGCTGCTGCCTCCCTGCTGCCTCACGCAGGTGTGCACCTGCCCCCTGTTAAGTAGGGACAGACTGGAGAGTAGGGCCCACACCTGGACAGCCCTTCCTCGCGGATTCGTGACAGGATTTCCCCAGGCACGTGATTTCGTGTTGAAGTCACCGAGAACCACTATCGGTTTCGGCGACTGCCTGGACACCGCAGCTCTGACAGAACCGAGGTAGCTCTCGAACTCCGTCAGGCCGCGGTTGGGGGAGAAGTACGTTCCTACTACTACGTTCTCTCCCCACCCCGCCACTACGTAGCCCGAGCCCCTCTCAATGAGTGAGAAGGAAGGACCCGTACCGCTCCGAGTGAGGACTGCCACATTGCCGTCCAAGTCTCCTACCCAGTGAGATAAGGGAGGGACGAAATAGGGCTCGCAGGCCACAGCCAGGTCGATTTGCCACTCCACCATGGACTGCAGTAGCAGGTCCTGAGCCCCGGCGCAGTGGTTGACGTTCGTCTGGAGGAAGCTGAGTTTGTCGCTCATGTTGGCGCCGTCCGACGTTTGTGATGGTGTGATTGCCTAATACCATCTTTCCTTTTGTGATGGGAGGGTTACACTCTCCCGAGCCCATCACGTGCCCAGAGGGTCTTCCAGCGTCCGCACATACTGCACAGTGCAGCTGTCCAGTGCAGGTCAAAGACTTGTGGCCCTAGACACTACACCGGAAGCAAAGCCCACCTCGTTCCGCCTTGGATGGGCAGAGCATCTTCGTGTGTCCAACGCCCATGCACTTGTAACAGCGTAGAGGGCGCTGTTCCAGGACGTACACTTTGGCTGAGCTCCACCCTACCAGAAGACGACCGGCGTCGGACAGCTTCTTCGCCACCGTAATGGGACAGGTGACGCGGACCATACCCATATATCCGGGTCCACGATGCAATGCTCCACACTTGACTGCCTTAGGCGTGCAGTCCCCTGCACGTGCGACTGCCGCAACCAGCTTCTCTGGGGTGACTGAGTCGTCGAGCCCCGTCACCTTCAGGTCAACTCTCTTTATGGGCCGGACAACGTTGGCCACCCCGTCAAGCACAGTACGAAGCTTCTCCGCAAGCTTCTTCGCCTGCTCCGACTGTGCTTTTGGTAACTCCAACACTCTGGCCTCTGTTGCCGAGCGACGGACCTTAAGTCCGCTACAGATCCCAAGGTCCTGGAGCTTTATGCCCTGTTCGGCTCGCTCCAGGACCTGTGCGTACGTTACGCCCTTCTCCTCCGCGTCCGGTTGCAGCGTGACAATAACTGCAGCGGTTCGATGAGCGGCCAGTTTTGGCTTGGCCGCATGGGTCTTTGTCACCGCTGAGACAACTGATTTCGGCCGGCGGGGAAGCTTTCTTCCCTCCCTTTCCTCTCTTGACCACGGTGCCACCTACTCTGCTTCTTCTGTATTTTAATGACATGTGCAAATTAGCATTATTCAATGTTGGCAGACGACAGCACTGTAGACGCCTTATATACTGCCCGCGCTAATATTTACTGCATTAACAAAATATTAAAATAAAAAATAATAATAAGCTCACTAATAGACTTCGAGTGATTTGTGAAAGAATCCGCATCTGATCATAAAATCGACTTTCGATAGATTATTTCGACGAGTCGGTTGGCGTGGTTGGTAGATTCTTGCCTTTTCACGCCGAAGGTTGTGAGTTCGATTCCCACCCAGGACAGACATTTGTGTGCATGAACATGTCCGTTTGTCCTGAGTCTGGGTGTAATTTTCTATATAATTATGTATTTACAAAAGAAAAATAGTATTTGTAGTATATCAGTTGTCTGGTTCCCATAGCACAAGCTTTGTACAAGCTTAATTTGGGATCAGATGGCCGTGTGTGAAAAATGTCCCAGAAACAAAGAACATATGTGGGGCGTCAAATCACAAAGAAGGATAAAATAAAACAAAATTATCAACGCGCGTATCGCAAAAGAGTCGCCCGCAGTAACGAATCGGCGATGTGACGTCACAGTCAAAACACTAACATAATCGGAAAGGCAATCCGACACGACCGGAAAGTGTTCAGGCGTAAGACAAACGGCTTTCCGAGGCACGAAAGTGTCCACACTTCTACCCAATTTACAATTCTTTTCTTCTTCTTTATTATTTTTTTATTTTTCATAAGTTTCTTTAAAAAAACTAATGATGCAGCTGTATTTATTACTACTGTATGAAGAAACAGATTTGTACTACGACGTCCATTTAAAAAATACACCAAATACTTACGAAATTAACACATTTTTAGGACAGAAGTATAATAACAAATTAAAGAAGTAAAAAATCACAAATATACAAAATATAACGCCTTTTTATCAAGACACAAAAGGAACAATTGACATGAAAATTTACTCAAAACACAAATTAAGCACATAAACATTCAGTGGTGCTTGTCCGGGTTTGAACCCACGATCATCGGTTAAGATTCACGCGTTCTCACCTCTAGGCCATCTCGGCTTCGGAATGATATAGTTAGTGTAGATTCTTTTTTTTTTAATTCGATAAATATCTCAAACATTCCAACTCAAAAATGCTGCCCAAGACTGGGCAGAAGAAAAAAAAAAGGTAATTAAAACAATAATTTTGTAATTCAATAATTTGCTGATAGTTACATTCTATACTAGCCGAGCTTCATGTTGATTAACTTACAAAAAGTCTTACGAACATTAAAATTTCAAATAATTTGGAACTCAAATATAAAGTAATAATATTACAGGAATGATTGTAATGCGTTTTGTATATCTACTCAAGATTAAAATTAAATAAGCTTCCTACTTTTTTTACAAGTTCTGAATTAGCCATACGGTATGCAAATTAATTGCAGCTATAATAAAACAGAATTATATACGGTTTTTACGACCTCATTTTACGATGATAGGAAATATTTGATGTGCTTATAAATGCACTTTTCATGTAGATTTAGATAATGTTAATACCACATATAGGCATATCTTCACTAGCTGGTAGGGCTTTAGACAAGCCCGTATGGCTAGGTCCGACTCGCTCTTCATATATTCTATAACCACACAGCAATGCTTTATAATATTGTGTTCCGGTTTGAAGAATGATTGAGCCGGTGTAACTACAGCCACAGATATCTTAGTTGCCAAGGTTGGTGACGCATTGGCGATGCAAAAAATGGTTTATATTTCTTACAGCTGTATTATCTCTGGGCGCCAACTTACCTTCAGTTGGTCCATTTAAGAAAAATATAGAATATTCCTTTAAATTATATTATAAAAATAAGACACTATGCTTAATACACGTAATCTGATTCCTTTTAAAATAAAAATATGTGATTACATTTTTAATTTTCAAACTAACAAGCATTACTAATCAAAGAGTATTTAGTTTTTTAATTAAGTTATTGTTTGTTTTCAATATAAATATTTGTTTCGGATTATTATTTTTAAATTACTTTGAAATATACTACCGTTTGTGTTATATGCGTTAGCTATACGGAAAAATTAACTCATTCTATAATTATTATTTTTTAAGGTAATAAATTTTCAATATTTTCTATCTCCGATGCGAACTTAATGTAAATAAAACTGTAAGTTATAATAAGTGGGTTTCTGGTTGCCTAGCAATGTAAAAGTTGCAGATCGATCTTGAAAACACTGAAACACAAGCTTAACGCTTAATTGGAAGGGTAAACGAATATTAGTATTTCGAGCCTAAATTTGAAAAAAAGGTGATAAATGGAGCAGCATTCCAACTGTAAAGGGAAAATCGTATCCAACCGTAAATTTCAGGCGCAGGACTAACAGCCTCACGTACTTTCTGAGGCACGCGAGTTTACACACTTCCAACGTCCTGATTCAAACATATTTTTATTATAGGCACGACCTGGGGTTGATCCCAGGACTCTACGACCTTATAACCACTGGTGAACAACATACATTTATACATAAATATATCACGTCAAATATAAACAAAATCTTTTAGAATATGAAAGAAGAGCGATTAAAAAAAGACACATAAGAACATACGTACATTTAAATACAGCCCTGCCAATGAAAAAAACTCATCAAAACTTTTTTAAAAGAGTTCTTAGTATGTCTACAGATAAAACATTTGCACAGAGAAGATAAAAGACTCGATATTTAAATAAAAACATCTTTTAAAGCTGCCTAAAGGAATATCTTTGAATCAAATGTCGAGATCAAAGCTTAGATGTTATATTAGTACTGAAGTATTATCTTTCATTAAAACAAGTGACAGAGTAAAAATAGTGTTCATTTCCACTAAACCTCGAGAGAGTTAACGTTGGGAAAACAAAAAATAAATCTGTCGATAGACTTCGTTCACATTATAGTGAATAGCGACAGCGATTTTTATTTAAAAAAATGTTTTGCTTTTTTATATATTTGCGAATCACGGTCACGTGATTTTAAGTTCGAACGGACAATAGCACTGCAGTAAGAAACATCTCTAATATTATAAATGCGAAAATAGTAAATCTGTCTATATGTTACGCTTTAACGGCTAAACCTCAATAAACGGCTAAGTCTCATGTAAGTGTAATGCAAGTAGTATTACACTGGCTCACTGACCGTAACTCGGCAACATTGCCGATCCGTGATAGTCCAGTGGCTTTTAACACGTAAACTTTTATCGTAATTTGCGGATTCAAGCTCAGACAAGTACCATCGAGTTTTCATGTGCTTATTATGTGTATATAACTGTCACTCATCTCGTGATAATGGAAAATATATAAAGAATAGCTGACGTGTCGGATAAAATTATAGTACTTATGTTGTGTAGTCATGTGGTGTGGTGGAATTCAAACCTCCTCCTCAACACGAGAGGGAAGTGCAAAAAACGTAACACCAAGTTCATTGACTCTGGTTGGTCACCAATTCAGAATTGCGACTAATTATGAAATACTTTTAACATTGTTAACTAATTAATGATATTAAAGTTTTCCTCACCCGCTTCCGCTCGCACGATAAGCCCGCTTTGCTTGAAGTATACCACAGAAAGTCCACAAGTCTACGGATTTATTACAACAAATTGCTGTATAAGATCTTTTTATCTCAAGTCTTGGCGTATTGAATAAGCGAGTTAAAGTTACGCTTTTAAATGGCTTCTAGGAAACTTATTTACTTAAACTTGAATCGGATGAGAAATGCGAAACAAATCAAGTTAAAATCAGCAAACTTTGAACGCTTCTTATTAAGTACACCAATCACCTATGTGGTTTTAAGTTTTCTTATATAATAATAATAATAACATGAATCTATTATTGTTATTATTATATAAGAAAACTTTCACGTCCGTTAAAAAATTTAATACATTCGTAAAAAATTCTTTTCTATGTCAAAGTCAAAATGCATATTATTTAAATATCAAAAGAACTTCTGAATTATAATTTAACAGTTTTAATTTTATTACAAATATAACACCGGTTCGGAACGTAGATTCTATCGAAAAAAACTGAGAAGAAACTAAGCAGTTAATTTTAAACAATCAATAAAATTGGATGGTGAAGGAAAACATCGTGAGGAAACCTGCGTGTGTCTAATTTCGTTGAAATTCTGCCACATGTGTATTCTACCTTAGGGAGAGGAGGCCTTAGCCCAGCTGTGGGACATTAACAGTTATTAATTATTATTAACATTAACATTGTTACTGTTACTGTATATTCAATAATGTTTATACTCATATATCCCGTATGAATATTAACCAATACTTACTCCAAGCTCTTCTATCATTTATTTTCAATTTCTATCAATTTTTAACAGGAGTATTCCTGTAAAAATTATAAACGTAATTTATTAAAACAAAAATTACATGAGCTTTAAATTTAGTTTTAGTTAATGGTCCTTTTAAAATGGTCTGCGGAATTTGATTATGGAATCGAATATTTTGCCCAAAGAAGAATATATTAACTTTGTGAAGTATTACTTTAGTACTTATAATATAAATTACTAGATATATAAACTTACATACATAGTCTTTGTACGAATACATATTTGTAGCGAGCTGAGGATTACGCCCTGGCGGGAGAGACTAGACAGCCCGGGGTCAGGTTACAGATTGAGAAACGCGGATTATCCTAGCCGAATCTAGCAGCACCGATTTCTTATTTCGGCGTATGAACTATCATGGAACTAGCGTGCTTAGCAGGTGTGACTGAGATCAAACTACTATTTTCTAACTACGAAGTTCGCTGAATGACGATAGAAACCGTATTCTTCCCGAAAGATGTCGAATGAATGATTCATTCTATTCTAGTTACTTTAATTAAAATTATTTTAATGATTAAATTTCGTATCAAGTGTGGTTTTCCAATTGAACTACCTTAGCTTCGAAACAATTATTTCAATGTTAAGTATTGGAATAACGAGAAGAATAGACAACAAAAAATATGTCCAAGGATTGGGCATTTAATTAATGTTCTAGTTGCGCCGCGCGGTTTATCATCAGGGGTTCGGATCGAAGCTTGTTTTTTTTATAATATTGAAAGGCGGGCTACTGGGCCGCCTGATATTAATTGATCACCATCACCCATAGAATTTGGTAAAAATTAAGATGTCACCCTTCAAACTGGTACACAACAATACTAATTGCTGTTTGGCGGTATTATACGTGATGAGTGGATGGAATTACACAGACGAGCTAATATTATATACTCTTATAACCTTAACTCAAAAAAAGAGGCGTTTTTCAAATCCTATTTGGAAAACCAAATATCAGAGTTTTAATTAAACAAACAAAGTCTGGAATTCGTCAGTGTCTACACTCCCGTGCCTCGGAAAGCTCATAACATGTACAGGTGCCAACCTGAACACTACCCGGCCGTGTCACCCCTCAGATTATGAGAGTGAGAAAATAGAGTGTACTTGTGTTTGCACGCACATTTGTGCAATATATATTATATATATAGTAAATATTATATAAAGAGCACAAATGTGCGTAGAGTATCCACTTCCGGCTTCGCCTGCGTGTAGGTGTTAGTTATGTTTTCCTACTAATGTGTAAATAAAATTATCAAACAATTAAGCAAACAAACTCACTTTCCCATTTATAATGTTAATGTCCCGCGCAGTTGAGTTCCCGTGGCGGAAAACAAAGAACAGCCACGTATAGTTATTATAGCTATGGAGATAATAATCAAAAACAGAATAAAACCGTTTTGTTATTACTGAAGAAATTAAATTGAAAAATTTATTTTAAATTTTCATTTGTAGCTTATATGTGTGTATTTTAACTTGAATGGAATGATAAACATCAAAGGGTATCTTAAGTATATCACGTAGCGTCGGAAAAGTCGATCCGAAGTAATTACGTGGCTTAAGAAACCTCCTGTGTGGTGAATTAAATTTACCAATGCTGCGTTGAAACTAGACAAGACATTTTTTTTACTACATCATGTATAAAAGATCTATAAACAACAATATTTGAACAAATTCAAAAATAGTAGAAAATGAATTGAAAATGATTTTAACTGAATCAAGTTACGTTAAAAGGTTTTTTAAGGAGTTTCTTAAAGGCCGCCAACGCATTAGCAAGCCCTCGGGTGTTGCAGATATCCATGGGCGGTGGTAGTCATTTTCCATCAGGTGAGCCTCCTGCTCGTTTGCCCCATCTTACATAAATAAGTGCAACAAAACCCTTTCAAATTGGTGCCAAGCCTTTCAAGAATTTTATTTTTTTTATTTTTAGTATAGCATTTTCAGTTTGTTTATTAATTGAGTTTAGTTTTTTGCCAAATATATGCTGCTTTATACAGCGTAAAAATATTAATCTATTTGAAATTTAAAACCAAGTAAATTACTTTTTTTTTATTGAATAGGATGGTGGAAGAGCATATGGGCCACCTGATGGTAAGTGGTCACCAACGCCCATAGACATTGGCATTGTAAGAAATGTTAACCATTCCTTACATCCATCGCTTACATCGCCAATGCGCCACCAACCTTAGAAACTAAGATGTTATGTCCCTTGTGCCTGTAATTACACTGGCTCACTCATCATTTAAACCAGAACACAACAATACCCAGTACTGCTGTTTTGCGGTAGAATATCTGATCAGGGTATTAGCTATTTTCATTCTAAATTTAATTCCAAGCCGGAAACCATATAAATATATAAACTTTCACATTTATGTATATAATATTATAATAGGACAGATAATTCAAATAGTTTGTTTTTTTATATTGATCTCTTTTTTTTATTATTTTTTTTAATGGGCCTTAAGCCTATATGTCAGCACCATCGTTACACACTAAATTAAAACAAAAAAGAGTCAAAAACTGAGAGAATCACTAACAAATTCATATACTTTAATTGCCGAAATACTCGAAGATTTACTAAGAATATAATTAAAAACACCAATATTCATAAGATTTAAATTTAGTTCATATTTTCTTTTCGTGTTTCTCTCAAATTGTGGTTACGAACACATGCCAATAACAAGTGTGAAACATCATCTATTACACCACATACTTGACAATTGGGAGTGTCACTCTTCCTCATTAGATGTGTAAATTTGCCTAGTGGCAATTGTTATCTCTTCTTGTCAACGATATCCATGCTACAGCCTGAATTGGTACTCCATCCGTAGCTTTGTGAAGTGTCCTGTAGTATATTTATACGAAACAGCCCTAAATGAAAGTGCCCGGTGGACCGTGACGGTATGATTTTGACGCCTCTTCGATAATCGAAGGGAACTCACTCGATTAAATTTCTTGATCTCGATTTAAACAATTATTCGATTGGACAATACCAATACCAAGCGATTGTATGTTAAATACAATCGATTGGTTTAAAATTAATTATTTTTATAGTATTAAATTTTGAACAGGAGAGAGATCAAGAGCTGGATTAAGGGGATCGTTGAGGCATTGAAGTGTGGAACTCCTAACAACTGCCTAAAATGATTATTTTGGTAAACGAAAAGAAACGCTGCTCCAATGAGTGTTGGTAGAATACACATGTGGCAGAATTTCAGTGAAATCAGACACATGCAGGTTTCCTCACGTTGTTTTCCTTCACCGTCAAGCTCGAGATGAATTATAAACGCGCAGGTGTAGTCTACATGTTTTTTTAGGTCACTATCGAGCGCAAGATATCATAAACATAAATTAAGCTAACTAAAATTCAGTAATATCCGGATTCGAACCCACAATCTTTGGTTAAGATTCACTCGTTCGTACCACTATACTATCTCGGTTCTCAATATATTTCCATTTATTTTCATTTTAAAGTTAGTGCCCTCTAACCAATAAGCGACTCGTTCAATCGAACTTATCTTGATTTAAACTATTAATTTAAAACTTTTTCATTGATATCAGAGTATGTCTGAATGGGTTATTTGTTCGTTGATTTTATACATAATATTATGAACATGATTAATTACTTAATTTATAACAAGATGATATTTAAACATTGATTCTTAATAACTAAGAACTAAATATTATTTCAACGTAATGTTTTTTTGTTTTTGTAAAAATAGGTAGGCATAGGGGCAAATGAGCCACTATCAGGTGGCCATTTTGCCCGTATATAGTAAAGAGTAATGCAAAATCATTCAAAAACAAACAACTTGCTAGATATATATATATATAATAACCATTAAATTTAAATTAAAAAAACATTTTTTTTAATCATAACAGCTGATATAGGCTAAGAAAGAAATGTCAGTTGTCCTTCAGAGAATACTAAGAATTGCTTTCGTTCTATTGTAGAATAGAATTTAATACCAGTATCTAGGGCATCTAGAGTGACATATCTATTTGTATCTAGACCTGAGTGTTAGATTGAAGTATATTTCAATGGGCTATTTTAAAATTTCTTATGTATAGAAATAGAAGAAACATTTCGCGAACCGTGTATCTTGACGGGAAGGTTTTAAATAGAGCATGAATTTCGGCTTAAAATGTGATTGCTATGAAGCGTAAACTTTTGGGAACAAAATAAATATGAATCACTTTTAAATTAAAAAACAAATTTAATTTTATGTGTAAAAAATAAATTATGTTGTTTTATTCAGTATATTGTGAACTTATCACGTCATTGATAATTAAATTTATTACCAGCCTAGTATTAAATCAACTAAATCTTCCCCTTTTTAAGTACATTTTCACATTAATAATTAAAATAAATAAATACATCACAAAATAAAAACTTAAGTACTATCAGAAATTAATAAAAACAAAAATTTCTCATCTTTAAATTTTATTGATTATTAAATATAATATACCGTGAAAATTTTTAACACATTTCTTAAAACACATACAAGTTTGACGTTCATTTTGAACGTCAAATAATATATAAAAAACTTCCTCCAATTCCTAGAAAATGTTGTATAAAATGCAAGCCTCAGTGGAGTCTGACAGACAGCCAGACATGTCATAAGACTTTATATCAAACACCGAAATAATTAGAGTAAAATATTAAATAGCAGAATGTAATTTTTTTTTAACTTACATTCTTATAAATATTTTTTTTTTATTTCATACATTTAAAATGGCCTTATAACGCAAAAAAAAAGTTCTTACTTTGTAGTTAAAATTCTATTAAACTTAAAGTTATATAAGTTAGTAAGTTTAAAGTAATAAATGGAATTGTTTAAAACTAGCTATCTGCCTCGCCTTTGCAGGGGTTCAAAGTTTATACACAAATAAATTGATTTCGCTTGGTGGTAGGAAATTGTGTAAGTTTACCGGTGGTAGAGCATTGTGCGAGCTCGTCTTGGTAGGTACCACATGCTCATCAGATATTCTACCGCAAAACAGCAGTTCTTGGTATTGTTACGTTGCGGTTTGAAGGGTGAGTGAACCAGTGTAATTACAGGCACAAGGAACATAACATCTTAGTTTCCAATTCCTATAGGCGATGTAAGCGATAGTTAACATTTCTTACAATGCCAATGTGTATGGGTGTTGGTGACCACTTACCATCAGGTGGCCTAAATGCTCGTCCGCCTACCTATTCTATAAAAAAAGTCAATCTGGGTTGGTACCACTCATCACACATTCTACCGCCAAACATCAATACTAATACATTAGTATTGTTATGCTCCGATTTAACGGGTGAGTGACCCATTGGTATTACAGGTAAAAGACTACTTATTTGTTTCCAAGGCTGGTGGCGTATTGGCGATATAAAGAATGATCAATATTTTTTACAGTCCAATGTCTATTTGACGGTCCTACAATAAATTAAAAAAAAAAAATGGGCAAGCGCATAAAAATTCAAAATCGTCCTGGCTAAGAAAAAATAAAGTATTTTAGATAGGATTTGCGCAAAAACCGTTCATAGTCAGACAGAAAATTTCAAGTCAATCGGGCGGATAGTTTAGAAGATCCCGTAATGAGTGGTATTTCGCTTATATACACATATAAAAAGCCGAGATGGCCCTGTGGTAAGAACGCGTGAATCTTAACCGATGATCGTGGGTTCAAACCCGGGCAAGCATCACTGAATTTTCATGTGCTTAATTTGTGATTATAATTCATCTCGTGCTTTACGGTGAAGGAAAACATCGTGAGGAAACCTGCATGTGTCTAATTTCACTGAAATTCTGCCACATGTGAATTCTACCAATCCTCATTGGAGCAGCGTGGTGGAATAAGCTCCAAACCTTCTCCTCAAAAAGAGGAGAAGGTTTGGAGCTGTTACGGACGGACGGACATATATAGTATCTTTATAAATGTTTATTCTAGTAAATATCTTATTTCGCAGTACGGAATTTCTTAGCGCAAGATGGAATCCGATTAGATAACTCTAGAAAGAATTTTCCTATTAAATTTACCTCGAACTGCATCTCCAAGTTTAAATTGCATAAGTTTTATTTATCCATCATAATATGTCTAAATCATAATCCAACATTTCAAACTGAATCGCTCACTAGATAGAACATGGGAATCGAAAATCACGGGTTCGAATTCAAAGATTTTTAATATGCTTATGTTTATATCATCATATTATTTTAATTCATGTCGTATTTGATTAGTGTGGTGAAATATTTCTGCTGTCTGCCCCATGAGTAACCTGCATTGAAGCTATGCAATGGAATATATGAAAACTTAAGACCCAAACCTGGCGAGTACTTTTATACAGATATATAAAAAAATATGACTATTTATTTATTCCTATACCACTTATCAGATTACACACACATGAAAGGCATTGGTTTTCTATTGTATAATTAAATTTGATAAATAAATATTTTTATATTTTATATAGGTAGTTTAACTTTTTTTTAGTAAACAAAAGCAGACTAAGATCGTAGAACGGAACGTAAAACACCACATAATGTATAAACATATCCGCAAATTTATTACCTAGGACCGCTGGAGCGAGTAATTAGATGTAGCGTTAGCATAAAAATCATTATTTAAATTATTAACCTCATGGTATAATTTAGGTCAAGATTTTAGTTCAGAATATTACTAATTTATTTATTTTATAGTCATACGTGTCGTAAAGATCCACAAAATACGCGTTATTTTAGTTTTTATTGGTAGATTTGGCTCACAGTCATTAATGAATATAATTATATCCGTCTTCATAGCTATAAATTTTTTTTTTTTCGTAACAGCCTGTGAATGTCGCACTGCTGGGCTAAAGGCCTCCTCTCCCTTTTTTGAGGAGAAGGCTTGAAGCTTATTCCATCACGCTGCTCCAGTGCGGAATACACATCTTTCATCATCATCATCGATCATCGGTTGAGATTCTCGTGTTCTTACCACTGGACCATTTCGGCTTTTTTATATATAACTATTCGTATGACAATTATAAAATGACTAAACTCATCTATATACCGTGTTTAAAATAAAGCGAGTCCTTATGCGAAGCAAGCTAAAACATCAAAGCACAACCGAACTTGATGGAAATATTTAATACTAGCTTCCGCCCGCGACTACATTCGCGTGTGAGTGGGGAAGACGGGTTTTAGGAAGTCTATGTATTAAGTCAGAGTATAAGCTATCTCTATTCGAAATTTCATCCAAATCTGGTCAGTAGTTTTTGCATGAAACAGAAATCCATCTATTTATAATATTAGTAGGATTTGATCTTAATTGAATTTCTGGTCATTTTAGTTTGAGCGTATTCTAATATTAATATATAAAATAGTGAAGACTCCTAGCATGAATCAACAGACAAATATGATCGCATGTGTATCTGACATAATCAAACGATAACCGGCCAGTAGATAACGCAAATGCGACGAAGACAGCGCCTCTCGTAGCAGCTCGGCTGTGTCATTTGAACTCAATACATACTTGATTTAACATCATTAACATTCACAATTTTTTGCTGACACTACCGTTCATGTCATATTTAATGTGATACAACATGTTCGCGTGATATTGCTTAGGCTACAAAATTAAAAGCATACCATACCGCATATCAACTCTCCGAGTTCAAAGTAACGTTCACAAAATAATATATTCATGTAATAAAACATATTTCACATTTATACCCTTTTCAGAAACTAAATTTGCGATAAAATAATGATGGGATTTTGTTTAGATTGCACTTAAACGTATCATTCACTCAGTACCGGTAGAAAAGCTTCAATATCTTACGTTGCTGTGTTTCGGTTATAAAGTTAAGTGAGTCATAAGTACAGACAGAAGGAACATGATGTGTTAAATCCAAAAGTTTGTAAAACATTGATAATATTAGAAATTATTATAGTTCTTACCATTCTAATCTATGGATAGAGATGAAAGCTTAACATGGTAAATTTGTCCATCGTCTATCACGTATACGTTGAAAAAGGTACTTAATACTCTAAATATTTGAGAGAAAATATGAGACATGGAAACCTTTTTCATTTTTTATAAAATAGGTAGATGAGCATATGGTAAGTGGTCATAAGAAATGTTAAACATCGCTTACATCGTCCATGCACCACCAACCTTGGGAACTAAGATGTTATGTCCCTTGTGCCTGTAATTATACTGGCTTACTCACCCTTCAAACCGGAACACAACAATACCAAGTACTGCTGTTTTGCGGTAGAATATCTGATAAGTAGGTACCACCCACCTAACCAGACGAGATTATACAAAGCTCTACCACCAGTAAATTTACTTTTAGGTTATGTGTTAAATTCGTTTTGTGTTATTTCATCTTAACATATATAGTAAGTCATTAAGAAGCCGTTATGTATATGTTCATATGACATATATTAGCTAAAATATAACTATAATATAATATAAAGTAATATATAACAACTAATATATAATATAATATTAGCTTTAGATTATATTTATGTCATATAAAAATAAATAGGAGCGTCTTCTGTTTATTAGTTTACATTAATTAGTTTAACTATTATATTTTATTATAATGCATAACATTTTAATTTAAATAAAATAACTTACATTAAATCATTTGATATTTACAAAATTTGATTATTTATTTATTATAATTTAGTACTGAAAGTATTTGAATACAATTGAATTTATTATAAAGTCAAATCATCCATAGAAATAAAACACTAAATACAAATAACCTTAACAAAAATTAAGACCACAGATAACAAAAGATATTTTTGGCACAAATCCAAGCAAGTAAGGAGAGAATTATAAAACAAAAACGAAATAACTATTTCTCACAATAGAGGTCTCGTTTCGAAGACACGAGACCACGAGACGTCATTCGAGTGCCATTCTATTTCGTAACAAAAATATTATATAAGGTTGAAAATATAAACAAATGAAAACAAATGAAAAAATTTTGTATTAAATATAAAAAGTTGCTTAATATTATAGAATATATGGCAAAGGCAATATATGGCAAAGTTGTCTGATAAAAGTATTTTTTATCAGACAACTTAAATGCTTGAGACTGACTACTAGTAGGCGTGCATTAACCACAGTATTAATAAAAAAAAACTTATTTAAAAATAAAAATATTAATGTTTAAATTCGAGGTATGCAATTTTAAATATACATAGAAAAGTAATGTATATATTTTTTAATAATTATTTTTTTAATCTGTGAAGTAACCAGACACAAGGGATGTAACATTTTAGTTTCTAAGTTATCGCGCATTGGAGATTTAAGGAATAGTTAAATTTTCTAACAGAGCCAATGTTTTTGAGCTGCTGTGACCACTTACCATCAGGTGGCCCATTAGTCAGATCACGTTATAAAAAAACCCTCAATGCCTTGAATTTTGCGACATGATAATTTCGTCCAAGGAAATTATGATCAACTAGGAATATCTGTTACCGTTCTCACAACAATTTAACTTGGTCATGGTACAGTAATATAGTAAATATTGAATTTTAAACTATTTAATAGAAAAATAAAAATAATTTATTCACAAAACATCAATTAAAAATACCAAAAAATATTATTAAAATAAATTAAAAAAAAAAACTAGTAACTCTTAAAAGGTATAAATAACATGTCGACTTTTTATTTTTTTGCAGTCGGTACCAACAAGTCTCATTAAAAGTGATCACGACCGCATGAAATGTACCCACACATGTCGCGGAACACTGGAACATGATCGAGTTACTTAGATATTCAATAAATAGAATTAGGTATCTTGAAACAACAACTTCCTATGCCATAAAATTTATGCTATCAAAGTTGAGAATATTATTGTATCGATAAAATACTGATAGCAATAAAAGACAATTGAGCTAAAAACTGGTTTTAACTGCTTTGTTGGTTACTAAATATATGGCCGCTGACTGCCTCGTTGATCTAGTGGCTAGATGTAAGGCCGCAGACCCGGAGGTCCTGGGTACAATTCCCAGGTCGAGCTAATAAAAAGTAATTGGGTTTTTCTGTCAGAAAATTCTCAGTAGCAGCCCGGAGTCTGAAAAGCACGTAAAGGATTGGTCCTGCGCCTAAACTATTTCCCTGTCGGATTGCCCTCCCATCGGACTATGAAAGCTAGGGCAAAACAGACTTGTGCACTATTATATCTCCTGCGCAGTTGGCTAATCTCTCTTCAGATTGGCCGCCGTGGCCGAAATCGGTCTGGAGGACATTATAAATTATTATTATGATAAGGTCGCAGATCCTGGGGTCCTGCGTACACACGTCGGGTCATCGAACGTTATTGAGTTTTTGTCATCATCGTGTGAGTATCGAGAAATTCTCATTAACATTCAGTTGTCTAAAATTTGACAGTTGAAATTCTTTATTTTATATAAAGAATGATCCAGTGAAAGCAAGAATTCTGAAGAGGTAATATTATCACACTATTCTCTCATTTTGTTCAAAATTCCCGGGCATTGTCCAATAATGTCCAATTAATCACTTGATCCATAACATTACTGGTGGTAGGGCTTTGTGCAAGCTCGTCTGGGTAGGTACCACCCACTCATCAGATATTCTACCGCAAAACAGCAATACTTGATATTGTTGTGTTCCGGTTTGAAGGGTGAGTGAGCCAGTGTAATTACAGGCACAAGGGACATAAAATCTTAGTTCCCAAGGTTGGTGGCGCATTGGATATGTAAGCGATGGTTGACATTTCTTACAATGCTAATGTCTAAGAGCGTTGGTGACCACTTACCATCAGGTGGCCCATATGCTCGTCCGCCTTCCTATTCTATAAAAAAAAAAAAACATATATATCAAGAGGAAGATTTAGTGCGAAACATTATCCTGAAGAAAAAAAGAGACCTCTGGTCAGTTGTGGAATATTCATATACAGTTACATTTTATTTTAGCACAGTAAACTACTCCAGTAGAACTTTATAGTGGTTTATAATACTATTTACTAGCGATAATGTTCAGGATTATGAGTACATTAATAGTACAGTCACAGTTTCATTTAGATATTATGACTAGACTAGATGATGATAATTCGACAAAAGAGACTTTTGGTGGTACGGCTTTGTGCAAGCTCGTCTGGGTAGCGCAAAACAGCAGTACTTGGTATTATTGTGTTCCGGTTGAAGGGTGAGTGAGAGTGAACAATGGTTAACAATTCTTACAATGCCAATGTGTATGGGCGTTGTTGACCACTTACAATCAGGTGGACCATTCGCTGGTCCGCCTTCCTATTCTATAAAAAAGGGACAAAAATAAATCATTAATACAATTAAAAAGGTGACATAAAAACACTCTAAAAGTTAAAAGCTTATTAAGTACCAAGCCATCCAAATCTTGATACAAGCGTCGTCGCGCTGGGGTCCCGCAATTTCAAATCAATCAGACCTATGAAAGTTGGTAAGTCCCAAGTTAAGTAGGAAATGAATGAAATGAAACGCCAAAAGAGATCTTCAATATTTATGTTTTTTATGTCGATGGTATACAATATTTTATTAATTATGTTATCTATATTCCTATTAAATATTATATTAATAATGCCAAGACTGAATTATCGAAGGTTTCTAAATCAGTTATGGTTATTTGAATGCAAATTCTAGAGATAGTCGTCAGAGCAATTGTACTCTACGGACATGAGACTATTTTGTCGTGAAGTCTTTAACACACTTTTAGTATATACTTAATATACAGTTCATTTCGCAAACTAAGATTACGTCTGCAAAGAAGTAGAAACGGTATAAATAAGAATTGTTTCGAAACCACTCCAAGCAAGTCTGTAACAAAATTATGAATTGGAAAAGGCTATAGAAAAGTCACCGTATTGTGTTAAGAGTTGGAGCTTAAAATGAAAATTTATCATTTCTAAGATTCAAAAATAGGAAAAAAAAAGTTATTTACACAATTTTTATGAGTATTTTTTTATGTAATGTTATTCGATTGTCGCACATCTATGACTTTTCAATTTTAGGGAGCCACTTTATGTTTTGAATTGTAAATTGCTCTAAGCGTATAATTTGATCGAGTTAGTCAGGTGAGATATTAACATTTGTTTACGGGCTTTTATGCATAATAATTCAAAATTGTCTACAGAAAACTTTATGACAAAATTTTATTAAAATATTAAATTACTGATGTAACTTATTAATATATAACAAAATGTATTTATAGAAAGGGTGGGCAGATGATGGATGTAAAAAGTAGCCTATGTCCTTTCTCGGTGTGAACGCTTACTTCATACCAATTTTTTCCAAAATCAGTTCAGTTGTTTAGCCATAAAAGCGTAACAGAGCTCTGGTATAGATTGTTTGTAGAATCAAATAGCAATCGTACAGAAACATACGATTTTTTACATTTCATATATTCATTATGTTTGATTTGTTATAAACTTACTTCGTATTTTATAAATTTTTATAAATATAAGTAAAAATATTTAACTGTCGCAGTAGCAGAAACTATATTTAAGACCGACTTCTGTAAACTTCTGCGATGATTGTAATAATATTTTTCATTCTAAAATAAAAATAAAATAAGTTAAGTAAATAACCTCAAACAGATCACAAAACTAATTTAGAAGAATAAACTGTCACAGATTATAACGTCAAACGTCAAAGTCGTCGGGGCTTTGTACGATGTTTTCGAATTAATAAATTTTCAGTGTGTTTTATTAAACTTACAAAATGAAATACATGGACAAATTGCCCACTGTGATCAGCTGCTGTTTCTGCTGTTTCCTTAGAGCTGGAACGGTCATGATAGCTATATTCTCATTCGTAAGTATATCAGTTAAAATGCCTTAATTTTTCTTTGTTAATAATATTTCCAAGTTACAGTTTTTCTAAGCCTAATTTATCACTGTTATATGTGTATCTAACAATCTGTAGCAGCGTGGTAGAATACGCTCTAAGACTTTCTTTAGAGAAGGAGGCCATTGCGCACGAGTGGAACATTTATGAGGTTTTGACATTACCTTACTATCTAATTGATAATATCCTACAAAACGATGGCTGAGAAGCATTGATACGACCAGAAAAAGTTCATTTGAAAGAACACACAGGGTTTACGTGCTCACCGCGGCACGAATGTGTAATGCACAGCCAACTTTCAGAATCTACTACCAAATAACATCCAAAGTGACAATAATTTTTGAAAACTTTTTCGTACATTATATCTGGTATTCGCTTCGGCTTTAAAAATCACGTGTCCTTTTCTGTATCCCTGATAAGGTGTTAACAAAATTCATAGACGTTGTGATATTGTGTTCATTATGATGATTGTGTTCATGTAGATCAATTGAGGAGTTAAAAACTCATTTTCATAATTATATTGTAAAAATAAATATCTAGACGAGCGATCGAAGTATTTTATTAAATACTTTCGTGATAATAAGAATTTTTCTAAGACTTGCAATAGTACAAATTCAAACAATTTCATTCCTATCACTTCATTTTAGCTAGACACTCGGAAATAGGAAATTCAACTGAGTAGTGTACGAAGGGAAAAACTGGTAATGTGGTTATAATAATAATAATAATATCCTTGAACATTATTCACACACGGCCATCTGATCCCAAATTAAGCAGAGCTTGTACTATAGAAACCAGACAACTGATATACTGCATATACTACTTTTTCTTTTGTAAATACATAGTTGCACATAGATAATTACAGCCAGACTCAGGACAAGCAGACATGTTCATGCACACAAATGTCTGTCCTGGGTGGGAATGGAACCCACAACCTTTGGCGTGAAAGGCAAGTATCTATTAACCAAGCCAAAGCCCGTCAAAGTATGTTATAGTATATTTGATTGTTGTTTTTTTGTCAAAAAACGCGTTTCTTCAAAAATATATGTGAACTCAAAAAGCGAGACCTTGTTTAAATAAAAAATTTTTACCAAATCTTTATAGTATAAGTATCGTTATATATAAGTTTCTGAAATACACGTTATACATATATAACATTAGGACACGTGGTGAACCATAACTCTCAAGTCTCAGTGTCACTATTATTCATCGCTGTTTTATTTCACAATCTTCAAACAAATCATATTCACTCAATTATTAAAGACATTAAATGTTTTGTCCACATGATAACATTAAATTAGCCGAGATGGCCTAGTGGTTAGAACACGTGAATCTTAACCGACGATCGTGGGTTCAACCCGGGCAAGCACCACTGAATTTTCATGTGCTTAATTTGTGATTATAATTCATCTCGTGCTTAACGGTGAAGGAAAACATCGTGAGGAAACCTGCATGTGTCTAATTTCATTGAAATTATGCCACATGTGTATTCTACCAACCCGCATTGGAGCAGCGTGGTGGAATCGGCTCCAAACCTTCTCCTCAAAAGGGAGAGGAGGCCTTAGCCTAGCAGTGGGACATTAACAGGCTTTTACTGTTCTAGTAAAAGCCTGAAAATTTAATATTCAATAAATATTATATTTTCAATCTTGAAATATATAACGAAATTAATAAGAATAATAGATTATAAAACATAGGGTATTAAATAACATAAAAACCTTTGCACTTGCTTTTTGCTTTTATAGTATAGGTAGGCGGACGAGCATATCGGCCACCTGATGGTAAGTGTAAGACATTTCATCGCCATATATTATTCGCCACATATATTTCCTTGTGCCTATAATTACACTACCTCACTCACCCTTTTAAACCGGAACACAAAAATAACATGTAATGCCGTTTTGAGGTAGAATATCTGATGAATGGGTGGTACCTACCCTACCTTGCACAAAGCCCTACCACCAGTTCAATTCAATTCAGTTCGTGACTAAAACCCTTCAAATTTTTTACCACCAGCGAACTGATTAGTGCTTGGATTTTTAGCGCAACTGGCTAATCCTGGTTGAAGAAATTCTTGTTTAAACTACTTCATAATCACATCTTCGTTAATAACTTGCAATTTATTGATATTGCATAATAATATCGACATCAAAAGCACTGTAAACATTTCGATTAGGTAGTATGAGTTAATTAATTTCGCTGATATATATATATATATATTTTATATTCGCTGGGAGGGCAAATGAATCTACTCCACCTGATGGTAAGTGGTAGTAGAGTCCAAACGCGACGACGGCCAGTACAGACGGGAAAAACGTTTTGCACTAGCCGCCTTCGCCTTGCCGGCCCGCAAGATGCCTCTTCACGCCTCGTTTGAAGGAACCCGGGTTGTAAGAGGAGGGGAACACGTGAGCTGGTAAGGAATTCCATTTTTTTGGAAGTGCGACAAAGAAAGGAGTTGCCAAATTTCTTTGTTCGCGATGGAATTGATGTCACAGTTAGGCGGTGACATCTAGAACCAGCTCGCGTGGACTTAAGAAGGAAGGGGGAAGCAGGAATTAGAGAGAATAAATCCTCAGAGCACTCGCCGTGATACAGTCGATAGAAAGCGCTCAGTGCTGCTATCTCACGACGCAATTGTAAAGGTTCAAGGGTGTTTGTGACCTTTACGTCGCCAATAATGCGTACTGCACGTCGCTGCAACCGGTCCAAGGCCTCCAGTAGGTACTTAGCGGAGCCATCCCAAAGGTGCGAGCAATATTCCACACAAGACCGTACCTGTGTTTTGTACAGCAAGCACAGTTATTGTGGCGTGAAAAAACGCCGCACCTTGTTCAGAATTCCGAGTTTCCGTGAAGCTGTTTTTATAACAGCCTCGATGTAATCCCTTGGATTGAGGTCGCAGCGAACGTCAATCCCCAGCATGGCGATTTTGCTTTGTATCACCGGCGGAGTACCACAGAGGGAGGAAAGAGGGGAAAATGCTGACTTTTTCGCTGTGAGAGCGCATACCTGTGTTTTCTTGGTATTAAACTCAACAAAATTATCAGAGCCCCATTTGGCGATGAGCTCTAATGTCCTATCGAGTTCAATGACAAGATCCTTCCGCCTCTCCTCAATTTCCGCTCGCCCAGCCACTGCGCGTCCGTGGTATCCACCATGCACTGTACTATCGTCTGCATAGCAATATATGTTCGCAAGAGAGAGCATATCATTGATATGCAAAAGAAAGAGTGTGGGAGATAGCACAGATCCCTGGGGGACCCCAGCATTCACTACATAGAATTGTGAAGCGCAACCATCAACTAAAACACGAAGGCTTCGCTTGTGTAGGAAGCTGGCAATCCAGGAGCGTAGCTGAGCAGGCAGGCCTGCAGCTTGGAGAGAAGACTTCTGTGCCAGACCCTGTCGAAAGCCTTGGAGATATCGAGGCTGACAGCCAACGATTCTCCATGCTTGTCAATAGCTTCACCCCAGAGGTGTGTTACGTACGCTAGAAGATCACCTGTGGACCGTTTTGGTCGAAACCCGTACTGACGATCATTAATCAGACAGTGATCTTCTAGGTAATGGATCAGTTAGTTGTTTAAAATCCGTTCCATCACCTTACAAAGTATTGAGGTGATAGCTATTGGCCGATAATTTGCCGGGTCAGACCGATCCCCTTTTTTGGGAACCGCTTGCACATTAGCTCTTTTTCAAGCCTCCGGAACACATCCCGAAGAGAGAGAAAGTTGGAACAGGCGCGTTAATACAGGAGACAGCTCCGCTGCGCACTTCTTCAGCACTATGGCTGGTATTCCATCGAGACCGCTAGCTTTCCGTACGTCAAGTGATTGCAGCTCCGCACGCACATCACGTTGCCTGATTTTGATGTCAGACATCGTATGGCCACATGAAGGTATTGTAGGTGGCAGCGCACTGCAATCATCGATGACGGAATTACCAGCAAAGATTTTAGCCAGGAGATCAGCTTGCAGACTGTGAGCTAGCGATCCGTCCGGATTTCTAAGCGGTGGCAGCGAAGGTTGGCAGAAATTGTTTTCCACAGACTTGGTCAGACGCTAGAAGCTACGGGAGCCCTAGGATTCGAAACAAGGTCATGACCAATCTGTACAATGCGCTGAGCATCCGCTCTCGTGTATGCCTTTCTACAGGACTTGGAATTATTATTGTAGTTTGCTTTCAGTGAGTCAATGTTAGATGCCCCGCTAATGCAGCCGTTGATCCACTTGCGATATGCCGCCTGCTTAGATGATACAGCATCGGCACATTCACGAGTGAACCAGCGGTTACGCATACCCCTACTGACGAGATCTGAGCTAGGAATGTAGTATTCCATTCCCAACATGATCTCGTCAGCAACAGCAGCGGCACTAGCTGTCGGGTCAATCCCACTGAAGTAACGTTCCTTCCAAGGGACCGACGCATAGTAATCGCGCATACCGTCCCAATCTGCCGACTTATAGTGCGAAACGCGACGTTTGCATACCGCTGATGGCGGCAGCTTGGCCTGTGTCACTCTGGTAGATATAAGGCTGTGATCCGAAGAGCCAAGAGGAGCCTGAACCACAACCTGATATTCCACCGGGTGAGAAGTCAGCAGAAGGTCCAGTAGAGAAGGTGCTTGCCCATCAATGTCTGGGATCCTGGTGGGCTGATCAACCAGTTGGGTCAAGACATGTGTGAGAGCAAAAGCATGAGCAGTTTTTCCAGCATGGTCAGTTTTGAGGGATTTCAACCATGATTCGCGGTGAGCATTAAAATCCCCCAAAATCACCAATTCCGCGTTAGGAAACTGCTCTTGCGCAGCATCTGCCACCCGACTAAGATGGTCAAATAATCGGCTTGTCTCCAAGTCACCATTGTGGGATCTGTAGAGGCACACGTAGACTCGACTCTGACGAACCAGGTCCACACGTACCACCAACATGAAGAAGGAGGGGTCCTCCAAGCAGCGCAATCGGTGACAGCAAACATCCGTCCTGACGAACAAGCATACTCCGGCTTTCGCTTTGAAGGATTCTTCAAGCGTGTAGCCGGGATAATTAAGGTAGCTGGTATCGGCAGGACGGAGTATTTGTGTCTCCGTGAGAAACAACATTGCTGGCCGTGCTGTCTCGAGATGGTGGTGAACAGCGTTGAGGTTAGCGTGGAGTCCACAGATGTTAGAGAACTCGACCTCAAACAGCGAGGGTATGGTGGGGGTATGCACCGCTGTACGACCGTTATTTTTATTTTGCGCTACCATTTGGGAAAAAAAAATGGAAAAGAGACGTGAAGCGAGCGACGTATTGCCACGATAGGGATGGGCAAAGTGTGAATGCGCGTTTCCCCAAGTGGTTGCCAAAGGAAAAATACACTGACCCGCTGGACGGAAGGGCCCCCGAACCCCCCCGGAAGTGGCTGCTGGGACCCCACCTTCCGGTCACTAACCGGCACGACGGTCCACCCCGAGATTATGCGTGGCCTGGTAGGGCAGCCTCGCGAGCTGGTTAGGCACGCTCGGGCCCCTTTACTATGCCACGGGCGGCCAGCGGAACAGCCGTTTCTTCGGGTCTCCCTGTCCGGCAGGTCAATACAGTTTCCCCCGGCATTGGTTCAACAGCCGTCTCCATTGGACCAACACCCATCGCGGCAATGCTCGCTCGGGCACTGGCTGTACGCTGGCTGACCTCGAAACGCGGCTGCAAGCCACTTCACGAGTTTTTCACCATGCGTACGTTGGTAACAAGCCAGGCGGATGTTTAACATCCTACCACCAGATGAGCAGATGGTCGCTCAGATATCCCTTAATCGCCTCTTACGACACCCATGGGAACGAGAGGGGCAGTGAAATGTATTCTTTCTCCGTCACTACACGGATAAAAATATATAAACATACATACAATTATGGTTCGGGAATTTGTGTTTAATTAATATAATTAGTTGTGCCTGGTACGGATTGCACTGTCTTTTGAAATATACTATCACGCAAGTTCCGACAACCGTAGCTTTCAACACGATAGGTGAACGCGTAGAAGACGAAAAAATATTTATATAGGTTCCAGTAACTCGTTGGAGCTTCACTCGGGTAGAATAAGGGTCACATAAAATGTTTATATTGTAATACATATAACTCTATTGGTTTATGATTTTACGCAGCGCACACCAGTAAAGATCGCAGTCGTTATATTTTACGACATCTTCAACAGTTATCGTCATATTTCAGACAATTTAAAAATCATTAATGAATTATAAGATACTTACCTTTATTTATTTATTTAAAAACTTTTTGCCCACCACATTGATTAGTATGACAAAAAGCGGACTTGCCTAAAGGCATTCTCTACCAGTCAACCTAAGGCTAAGCGGAAATTCGTGTAATCTTTCACGCCGAAGGTTGTGTGTTCGTTTCCCACCCAGGACAGACATTTGTGTGCATGACATGTATGGTCGTCCTGAGTCTGGGTGTAATTATCTATATAATTATGTATTTACAAAAGAAAAGTAGTATATGTAGTATATCAGTTGTGTAATTTCCATAGTACAAGCTCTGCTTAGTTTGGAATCAGATATCCTTGGTGAATTATGTCCCAGGATATATATTTATTTAGGATAATTATTAAAAAAACCTCCTCTCCCATTTGAGGAGAAGGTTTTGAGCTTATTCCACCACGATTCTCAAATGCAGGTTGGTGTGGCAGAATTTCAATGTAATTAGACATATGTAGGTTTCCTCATTATGTTTAACTGCACTGTCGAGAACACAAATTAAGCACATAAAACTTCAGTCGTGCTTATCTGGGTGGGCCCGCAATTGGTTAAGATTTACGCGTTCTAACCACTGAGCTATCTATAAATATTAATAAAAAATATGCGTTATATTTTTATGTTTGTGTCAGGTAAATGTGATCCCTGTCATCGATTAGATGAGAAATTACTTTTTCCGAGAATGAGTACGTTTCGGCTAAACAGATATTTTATATCATTAAGCTATTGCTTATCAAATTCAGTGTCAAAAATTTTAATCAATATTTGCACTTGCTTAAGTTTGTCACAAAATTATCAATGTTTCGTTGGCCACAAAGTAAGGAATGGTGGTGTGTGGTGAGCAATTAACATCGGTTGGACCATTTGCCCGCCCAAAAAAACAAAGTTACTTATATAAGAATATAATGAGGATATTGTCTTCAACAGATGTCGGGTTTGATCTTCGCGCCTAATGTAAGTCATACGAAGGGTTTATGGAACATAGACCCGGTTCTATCTTACCACAGTGCAGCTACGGAACACACCGTGCAGATTATCTTGGGTGTTGTTTCAATAATGCTGTGCGTGGTCAGCGTGATGCTACTAGTTGGAGCTATTTGTGTTAGTAGTAATATATATAACCTTTTTTCTGAATCACATTTTGAAAATGGAAGTCCATTTAAGAGCTCTGACTTAATGTCTAAGGAACTTTATTTTTACGGGGCTTGGGTGGCGTAATATAATGTAAGAAAAATATTACACTCACTTCTTTAAATGGAATCTAAAGAAGATCTTGCTATGAAGTTTTATATATTGTAAATATGGTTTAACTAAAGATAGCCCTGTGGTAAGAACGCGTGAATCTTAACCGATGATCGTGGGTTCAAACCCGGGCAAGCACCACTGAATTTTCATGTGCTTAATTTGTGATTATAATTCATCTCGTGCTTTACGGTGAAGGAAAACATCGTGAGGAAACCTGCATGTGTCTAATTTCACTGAAGTTCTGCCACATGTGAATTCTACCAACCCGCATTGGAGCAGCGTGGTGGAATAAGATCTAAACCTTCTCCTCAAAAAGAGGAGAGGAGGCCTTTAGCCCAGCAGTGGGACATTCACAGGCTGTTACGGTAAAGATAGATACCCCTATTAGCTACAGTAAGTTATTATTTATGGTAAGGACTTATAAACATTGCTTATCGACTCTCTGGTTAAACGCTAATCACCCGCGTAACAACGACAATAAAATAAGGCCTTTATTTACTGGTGGTAGAGCTTTGTGCAAGCTCCTCTGGGTAGGTACCACCCACTCATCAGATATTCTACCGCAAAACAGCAGTACTTGTATGTATTGTGTTTCGGTTTGAAGGGTGAGTGAGCCAGTGTAATTACAGGCACAAGGAATATAAGATCTTAATTCCCAAGGTTGGTGGCGCATTGGTGATGTAAGCGATGGTTAACATTTCTTACAATGCCAATGTCTATGGGCGTCGGTGACCACTTACCATCAGGTGACCCATATGCTCGTCCGCCTTCCTATTCTATAAAAAAGGCCTTAAGTATAATCTACAGTATAATTTATAATATATTTTTATATTTTTTAATTTAGTTATAAAACAACAATTATTAATAATTACTCTTTTAGTCGTACAATACGGCTCCGTCCGCTGCAAATATCATACTCTCCTATTCAGAAAAAATAAGAGAAATAACAATAAAAATAATATATATATATATATTATTTATTATTGACACTTTATTGCACCCAAACTTAAAACTAAAAATTACAATTTTTAAACAAAAAAGTTGCATGAGGTGCAACAGGCGGCCTTATCGCTAAGCAGCGATCTCTTTCAGGCAACCTTTGGGCAGAGGATCATAATATTTATAAATGGGAAGGGTACAAGCCAGTATACCTATATACTACATACATAATACATACATACATATATATACTATAATAAATACATACATAAATAAATACATAATATATATATAATAAAAATAGGAGATATAACAAAACAAAAAATTAACAACGACAACGACTGCTTAGTATTAATAATGCGACAAGTAAAAGTCCTTAACCATACTTTTAAAAACGGCCAATGACTGTGCGCGCCTTGTAGCTAAGGATAATGAGTTCCAAAGTCGAGAAGCTTCAACTGTGAAGGACTTAGAATAGTAGGAAGAAGAGTGAGAAGGAATGGAGAGAATTAAATTTTCATTCGAGCGAAGAGCGCGCTTATGAGTCTCCCTTAGGAGAGTGAAACGCTCTTTAAGATAGAAGGGTGTCGCTGGATTAAAAAGAATAGAATAGAGAAGAGATAAAATGTGAGTATTCCTGCGAAGGCGAATAGGGAGCCACTTGAGTTTTTGGCGAAATTCGGAAACATGATCATATTTGCGCAAACCAAATATGAACCGTATACATAGGTTTTGTAATCGCTCAAGTTTGTTTAATTGCTCCTCACTTAAGTTAGTGTAACAAGTGTCAGCATAGTCAAGAATCGGTAGAAGGAGAGATTGTGCTAGCGTAACTTTAGTTGGAATGGGTAGAAAGTTTTTCAATCTTCTATTATATATATTTCTAAATATATTGATTTGTTTCCCAACAGAATATGCCGATGCTAATACTGATATACCAGTGGGGCGCAGTTTTGTACAGTGCAACAGTTTTCTTGCTGTTATTCATTCTGGCTGTGTTCTGTTTCTTTGTGCATTCGAATTGTGTACTGGCCGGTGCTGCTCTGTGCGGGCTGATGGTGTGTGAAGTATTGGGTAAGTATGACTTTAATCATTTTCTTTGTTATTTATATATTATGTGTTAATAATTCATATATCTGAATGTTTGATTTTGCTGGATAATTTATTGTGTGGAGTTTCCCTTGTGTACATTTACCGATTTCGAATACTACTCGTATATACTGTTTTACAGTTATATATTTATATATATAGTAATCATATTAGTTGACTTATTTTTCTGTCCGTTTTATAATTAAATACTTATGAATAAATATTATCTGTTTTATTTTTAATTACCACAGACTTGATATAAAAATAAAGTTACAGATTATATTATTATATTTATGTTTTTCAGTTACAATTTATTTCCTGATCGTCGCAAACAGCCTACGAATGTCTCAGAAGTATTTAGCGAACGATGAAGTCTTGTACTAGCAACAGAGAAAGCGACACGACTTATTTATTACTTTGTGAAAGAACCTCTAAAGAGGTTTTACGGTATATTTGCTATGTTTGAACGAATAAAATGTTTAGAGTGGTTCTTCATTTTGCTTTTATTCTCCTTTTTGTTTAAGACTACTAAAATACAAGGATTATAATTTGAGATTTAATCGCTACATTTAAAACTCGTAAGAATACTGTTTCTATAGGATTTCTTCAAATACATTGTTTTTTGTTTTGTTATAATTATAAGACAAGTTACTATATATATAGGCAATTATAATATTTAAATATTTGTTGATTATAAATACTGAATCGACGACTATTGTTTAAAGAATGATTCAAATACTGACATAACTACAGTCAGTCAGTTGCTGCTTTACTGCGAGACAAAGGTCTCTTATTGAGAAAAATAGGTAGGAGCTGAAATCACCACGCAGCTATTATTATATATTCCTTTTGTTTTCCTTACCTATAACTTGATTCACGAACTAAGCACATAAAAATCACATTGCAAATTTTAATCTGAAATAAGAAAAAGGTTAATTAAAAAAAGCTGCATATAAATCGCATCGTTTGTTAACCGATTATTCGACTGTGTGTTTACAAAAAAATATCTTGTTGCCAATAGACTATTAGTGTATGTAGTACCAGTGGTACCAGCTGTTGCCGTTAATTGCTTTATAGTAATATCACTACAAGACTCACTCAACACATCTGGACGAACAAGGCCTAGAAAATTAAGCTCATCTGTTTATAGGTCATGTTGGAAATTATAGGTTCACAATTGAGCGTCTAGGACTTAGAATGGAGGCTTTGAATTTTTTTCGTTTTCGTGATAATGAGTGCGTCATTATTCCAACACGCTACTCAACAGCAGATCGGATACACCTGTGACGGATTTTCATTCGACACGTTCAGGTTTCCTCACGATGTATCTCATATCAGCCTGTAAGTGTCCCACTGCTGGGCTAAGGCCTCCTCTCCATTTTTGAGGAGAAGGTTTGGAGCTTATTCCACCACGCTGCTCCAGTGCGGGTTGGTGGAATACACATGTGGCAGAATTTCAATGAAATTAGAAACATGCAGGCTTCCTCACGATGTTTTCCTTCACCTACAAGAACGAGATGAATTATAATCTTCGATTAATATTGCTCTAACAATTGCGATAACTCTTCTCTTTTATCTAAAATAAAATATTTGTATAATATTGTAGTTGGGTACACTTGAATGATCATTAACACCTTTACACCGCATTCAGATATAGCTATAAAATATATCATAAAAATAGATATGTAACTACAAATAACTTATATAACTATACTTTTAAAACTATACCCATATACTATACATATATTTAACAAACTATGGATTGATTTAAAAATTCATGACAAAAAGGTATTTATAAAGTAAAAATCAAAATAAAAAAAAAATAGGTAGGTGTGCTAATTATGAGCGCATGGAATTGATTGCCGTTAAATCGGATATAATTAATTCATTTTTGACAAAATTGTCAAAAAATGTCAAGCATAAAGTTGCTAGTAAACTTATAAATTTTCAATTTAATACAACAATAATTCAACCGATTTCAACCCTCTCATATTAAGATTTAACATAGTTATAGTAGATTTTAGTATTGTCTATCAATAAATAAGAGAAACAAATTGTATGAAGCCAACTCCGAAGATAACAATCGTAAAAAACCGTCTAGCTAGTAGTAATCTAGTCCAAATAACAATTAATCGTCAATCGTCATAACATTCAAATTAACAATCATATAAAATGCGACTATTCCAAAATAGCATAACTGTAGCACAGAAAACGGTCGTAAAATGTCACAAAGTGACATACGATATTGCCATAATAATCATAACATTTCAAGAATACACGCATCAAAATAGCATAAGTCGATTGTCAACATTTCATGGGTGAGTTTAATGAGTTGTTCAATTTTCTAGGCTTAATATATTTTATAGTAAAAGAAAGAATTACCTTTACCAATCAATGTTGTTAAGCGTAATTAGTTAAGCGACAGGTTTTGTCAAAAGAGAGAAATCAGTCTTAAGCTCCCAGCTCCACAACGTTCATAGGTAGGGTCGGAAGTATAGTTTAATGATAATTTTTTCAACCGACTTCCGTTGTTAGTTACAGCCTGTGTATTTCCCACTGCTGGGCTAAGCCTTCCTCTCCTTTTTTTGAAAATTGAAAATGAAAAAGATTCTTTAATCAAATTTATTAATATACTTACTAGTTATTTATACTTATTGCAGTCCATTAAAATGATAATATTTTTAGACATGTTATCCAGTGTTTACATAAATAATAATAAACCAAGGACAATTTTAATGATAATATAATCTGTCCTTCAACAAATCAACGGTGTGATAGAAGCCATATATCATTATGATAACGTCACATAATAAATAATTATACATCTCATTTATTTCTTATTTATACTTATATATAATTATATATTTTAATGTAATTAAATTATAGTTCGTTTTGAGAAATCAAAATGTGTGACATATTTCCAGATGTGGAAAATTGTTGTTTGATAATATCTTTACGAATTGGAATGCTGTTGATATCGGTTTTGGCAATTGTAAGTATAATAATATTACATTCGTAAAGTTATTTACATACTAGCTACTCTTCTGGCTTCGTTTAAAATGATCTACGTAAAATTTTTATATTGAAAAGTGAAGTGAAAAGCTTCTTGCTTGGAATTCTCAAATTTTCGTCACAATCGGATCAGTGTTTTCGGAATTCATAAAGAACAAAAATAAATTCATTATTTTATTGATACGTATAGATTATTTCACCAATAAACTATTATATATAGATATGAAGATAGAATAGGACGAGAAAATGCCCACAGCTAAGTATAAAGTCGTGTTTTAAATGGTTTTCCCATATATCAACGCCGAAAAAGTGATTCCAGTAATGGATTAACGAAGAATCCTTGATTTAATTTCAGCTACACCAGCCAAAAGACTAACCACCTGAGATTTAATATATTGTATCATATCACTTGGTGGTAGGGCTTTGAGACACCACAGTAGGTACCACCCACTTATCCTTCCGCAATTTTTATTTTGTTCCAGTTTGAAGGTTAGAGCCAGTGTAACTACAGCACAAGAGACATACAACCTCAGTTAACAAGGTCGTTAGCGCTGAGGAATGGTTAATATTTCTAAATTTTTTTTCAGATGACAGGTGTGGTTGGATTAAGCGCTGTTGAACAAAGGTCACACATAAATTATCAACAGATTGAAGATGCTTCTCATATAACGAGTAAGTTACATTAATATTTAATTAATGTGTACCAAATTACTTTTCAAAATTTACCTATATTTAACTAACATGTTTTGAAATAAATATCATGAAACATGATTTAAAAGTAACAGCCTGTGAAAGTCCCACTGCTGGGTATGAGATGAATTATAATAACAAATTAAGCACATTAAAATTCAGTGGTGCTTGCCCGGGTTTGAACCCACGATCATCGTTTAAGATTCATACATTCTTACTTACTTACTTGATTGGAAAAAAAATTGCGGATATTTTGAAAATCATAATCGTTATCATTTAAATTCATGTTTATACAAAACTCACATCAATCTGAGGTATGGGCTAAATGGAAGTTTATCCATAGTTTTGACCTGCTGGTAGCCCATTTGCTCGCCTGCCTTTATAAAATAATAAAAGAAATATTTACAAAAAAAAAAACAATTTTCAAGGGGACACCCGGGTTTGAACCGGGGACCTCTCGATCTGCAGTCGAATGCTCTACCACTGAGCTATATCCCCATGACAATTCATATCGAAAATTCAGACACGATTATTTTATAATCGATCGATCTTATCTCAATGAATATAGATAAAACAAACTTATCAGTAAAAGTTAATTAGTGTATTTAACAATTGATAATTAGAAAATAAAACAAAATAAACTATTAAATCATTTTATAAAGTTGAATACATAAACACTGTTGTCTCTTTCTTTCATCATTGATTTGAAATAAGAAAGAAAAATACTTCTCAATTCAATTTAGTTCAACTTGTTACTCCTTAACTAACATTTATGGGTTTTTATCTTCAATACGAGTCTGACAGATACCTTTTTTGAACTTGACTGGAAGCAATTACGAGGGGCTGTTGGCTAAGTACTGCCCACTAAAAACCAGCGGTGCGGTCTTCGTCACGGGATCACTTAAACATATCACTATGACATCAGTGACGTAAATTATTAAAACAATTTTAAATACAATCAGCATCAGGTCATTGACCTCTCCTGAATTGGCAGAGGTCGATGATCTTTAGCAACCTATGCCTTTTTATCGTATGCATATATCTTCGAAAAAAAAACCTCAAATAAGAAAAAAAAATTATTAATGGATAAAATATTTGAAATTATTATGACTACATTTATTTATGTAAAAATGATAACAGAAAAGGCTGAATGTACATATAACAAATCAAAATTAAAAAAAAAATCAAGAGAACAACTCATGGCTGGAATGGTTGCAATAATAAAAAAATAATCGCAATTCCGATTCTCTAAATGAAGAGTCTCACCTTCTAATACAGAATTTGCGGTAATCATATATGATTTGGTGGCTACCTCTCGTGCGGACTGTCTTTATCATTTTGTTATGAATGACGTATGTACCTATTTTATAATTTAAGGAATGCTGCTCCTATGTCCAAATGATTTAAAAATGAAGAATATGATATCTGTTTTTTTAAAGCGCCGTCTCCTCACAAAGGTTTGAGCTTTGTGCAAGCTCGTCTGGGCAGGTAGCACCCACTCATCAGATATTCTACCGCAAAACAGTAGTACTTGTATTATTGTGTTTCGGTTTGAAGGGTGAGTGAGCCAGTGTAATTACAGGCACAAGGAATATAAGATCTTAATTCCCAAGGTTGGTGGCGCATTGGTGATGTAAGCGATGGTTAACATTTCTTACAATGCCAATGTTTATGGGCGTTGGTGACCACTTACCATTAGGTGGTCCATATACTCGTCCACCTTCCTATTCTTCGCAAAAAAAGGTTCGCAATCTTTACATACATAAGACTTATATACATACATACTTTATAGTATTTATTTAATAATATATTTGTGATTCAACATGATTCATAACGGGGATATAGCTCAGTGGTAGAGCATTCGACTGCAGATCGAGAGGTCCCCGGTTCAAACCCGGGTGTCCCCTAATGTTTTAAATATAAATATATACATTTTTTTTCTTTTATCTTTATATCATACAAATTTAATTAATAATAATATAAAAAAAATAATTAGCAATATTTAGAATTACGATTTTACAAATCTATGTATATTGCTGATGTAATTCATATTATGTTGATGAAATCACGTCGATGCTTCATATAAATATAATATATGAACTTTATTCAATAAAATGTCACAATGTATACAATTATTTCTATTGATTGATAAGTTAGTCTAGTGGCTAGTTTATAAAGCTACAGATCCCGAGGTCCAAGGTTCCAAGTTGGGCTAGTAAAAAAAATAGAATAAATGGCTCACATGAAAAATTGTGATGACACATATAGAGAGATGTTCAAAATAAGAAAATTTTGTAATCATTTTATATATACGGGCTTCTCACTATTTTAGATTTTTAATAAATTATATCAATTATATTTGCTAATTAGCTCAATAAACTTGATTCTGCTATATTTGTTTTATTAAACTGGCAAAATCGTTTCGCCAGTATTTAATTTTTCAGTTTGTGACAAAAATACTGTAATGTGAAATTTTAACATATTATATAATGCCCATTTGAATTATACATATAAAAAGTTATGTAGCGGCGGTAGTCTAAAGTAAAAATAAGCTCACAAATAACCATATGAATTTAAAAAGAGGCAGTTATTTTGCAATCACAGACATACGTTTCAATTTTATTTATATGCATAGATTTTTTTTCATAGAATAGGTAGGCGGATGAGCATATGGGCCACCTGGTAAGTGGTCACCAACGTCCATAGCCATTGGTATTGTAAGAAATGTTAACCATCGTTTACATCGTCAATGCACCACCAGCCTTGGGAACTAAGATGTTATGTCCCTTGTGCCTGTAATTAAGCTGGCTTACTCTCCCTTCAAACCGGAACACAACAATACTGAGTAGTAGGTATTGCTCTTTTGTGGCAGAATATACGATAAATAGGTGGTACCTGCAGAAACTAACAAGTAAAAGATAAAAGTTCTTTCTATTTACACGATAGAGAACCAATTACAATAATTATTTATTTTTTAATTTATTGTTCTTAAAATTAAAAAAAAAAATACATTCTTAGATTCTATAGCAGAAGAAATATAAATACATATACTATTCTTTAAATAAATTATTTTGGTACCATTTATATTCAAAGAAGTAATTGTACTCGTGGGCGCAATAAGGGCGAAACTAGAGAAATTGTCATTTGTTGTTCGATACGGCGCTGTCTCATTTGAGCAGCGTATTTGGGACCTACCCATTTTTATATACAAACTGTAATTATTATATATATTTACATTTATTAACCATTTAAAAGTTACTTAACGACTGTGTAGTTAAGGACTGGTTTATCTCTTTCTGTCATTATTGATTTGACATTCGAAAGAAGAAGATACAGCATTTTTTAACTAATCACCCGCTAAACAACGCTTACAAATAACACCGTTTAATAATAAGTTATCTATTGGTGGTAGGGTTTTGTGCAACCTCGTCTGGGTAGGTACCACCTACTCATCAGATATTTTATCACAAAACAGCAGTACTTGGTATTGTTGTGTTCCGGTTTGAAGGGTGAATAAGTCAGTGTAATTACAGGCACAAGGGACATAACATCTTAGTTCCCAAGGTTGGTGGAACATTGGCGATGTAAGCGATGGTTAACATTGCTTACAATGACAATGTCCATGGGCGTTGGTGGCCACTTACCATCAGGTGGCCCATATGCTCGTCCGCCTACCTATACTATAAAAAAAAACGTTAAGAAATTCTAATTGCTTATTAAATTAAAAACTGTATGAAAAAAGTACGTTGAAATATGTTTAAAATAAGAACAACATGAATAAATATGATGATGATTGCTTATGAAATGTTTACAATACCTACTGAAATAGCTGATTAGGCATATAATCAATGACCGTTAAAAAGTAGGACTAAGCACGTACTTTAGATACATAACTATGTACATACTTTATAGTCTTTATTTTATAATATATTTGTGATTCAACGTGATTCATAACGGGGATATAGCTCAGTGGTAGAGCATTCGACTGCAGATCGAGAGGTCCCCGGTTCAAACCCGGGTGTCCCCTATATATTTTTAATGTATTTTCATTTATAATTTCGATATTAAAATAAATTGATAAGTATTTTTAGCTGTACATTTTAAATGTTTTATTTTAAATTCGTTTGTTATAGTATTTATTTTTATTTATTGACCTGTTAAAAAATAAATTTATATGAAAATTAATAAGTACATAAATGTTCATGGGCGTTAGTGACCACTAACCATCAGGTCGCCCATATGCTCGTCCGTTACATTAACATCTTAGTTACCAAGGTTGGTGGCGCATTGACGATATACGGGATGGTTTAAATTTCTTACAATGATGCCTAGGAGCGGCATATCATACGCGGTTTCTGTGGGCGGAATATAATAAGTGTAATTTTGATTTGATTTTAATTCTTTAGAACCTGAAGAAGCAATGGCCAAACTCGGTGTGCTCGTCTCCACAGGGATCAGCGTGATGTCATATCTGTTCATGATTAGTGGTCTCTGCTTATTGTTCGGTACTTTGACGGTGAGTCAAGTTTAGTTTTTTTTTTTAATCAAGCAGATATTCTTTTTTTAAATATGTTTGAGCAAGGAAAAGATAAAAGTTATTAATTCTTATATTGGTTTTAAATTAAAAAATAGCTATATAGAATTATCTATACATACAAGTAAAATTTAAGACTGATTTCAAAGTAACTGCCTCTTTTTAAATTAATATGGCTATTTGCGAGTTTTAAACAACACAATCATTTTTATTATTTCAGACCCCCAATCAATATTTTACATGTACATTTAATTTAAATAGACATTATATACCTAAAAATTTTGAAGGGTTATAGTCACGAACTGAATTGAACTGAACTGATGGTAGGACTTTGTGCAAGCTCATCTGGGTACGTACCACTCACACATCAGATATTCTACCACAAAACAACAGTACTTGGTAATGTTGTGTTCCAGTATGAAAAGTGAATGAGCCAGTGTAATACAGGCACAAGAGACATAACATCATTTAATTCTAGTGTTATTATTTGAGTTAATTCTAATATGATATTGCGACTGTAATGCTGTATAAATAAAGTCAATCAAATAAATTAAAACAGACCGAAGTCACAGTCAATAAGCCTGGGGAGATTTGTTAATTTAAAGAAAGAACTATTTATAGAAATGATCAAATACGATTATGAAACGACCTATTGTACAATATTTTAATGTTGTAAGCTTTATTTTATTTACAACATTTTTGTAAAGTAGCTGATACTAAAAAGTATTATTCGTAAAATTATGTATAGCGTGACAATCGTGACGAATGTCTAAAGCAGAATAATTGTTTTTTTTTTTTTTATAGAATAGGAAAGCGGACGAGCATATGGACCACCTGATAGTAAGTGGTCACCAACGCTTTTAGACATTGGCATTGTAAGAAATGTCAACCATCGCTTACATATCCAATGCGCCACCAACCTTGGGAACTAAGATTTTATGTCCCTTGTGCCTATAATTAAACTGGCTCACTCACCCTTGAAACCGGAACACAACAATATCAAGTACTGCTGTTTTGCGGTAGAATATCTGATGAGTGGGTGGTACCTACCCAGACGAGCTTGCACAAAGCCCTACCAGATTTGTTATTAGGAAAGATTAACAATAAGTTTTTTTTTTTTTTGGAAATTCGGAAATACAGTAATTATGTCATATTAAATGAATGGATATTTTTGTAATAAGTGAAAAAACACTGTTGACCATACCGACATGTTCCGGATGTCTGCATGGTATAAGCATCAGAAAGGTGAAATAACCTCTAAACCTTCTCCAGACCAGCAGTGGGACATCTACTGGCCGTCTAAACTAAGTTAAAGAAAATAAATTACCAATCTATATTGAATATCAAATAATATCTGTGAAGTGAAGTTATTCTGAAATGGTAAAATATTTTTAACAATTTTCTGCGTCTTCAAAATCACGTTCCTTTGAAAATTAGTCGCTAAATTTCGAACCAATAAACTTGATCGTTCAAATCTTTGATAAATCTAAGGACAAATTCAAATTGTAAGTGTGTTTTCGTTTTCTCAGAATATAGTCAGAGTTTTACCTTATCAATTACCTCTGAAATTATCTTTACGTAAAGTTTGAAAACGACTCCATATCTAGCAGTCATATTAAAATATAAGTGGAAGAATTGCGTTTATATATATTATATGTATATAAGTTGCTACTATGGTAACATCCTGTAAATGTCCATAGGTGTACGATTATAGATCCGTGTGGTTTGAGTTAGGTTAGCCCACTTTTAAGGAATTTTCTTGATTTAAGACCTAGACTGTTTATTAAGTAACGCTATGGCCCTAAAATATCGACTTGGTTAAGCACTTGTATACTAACATAACAATAAGCATTTATAATTTTAATAAATCAATAAAACCGAAGTATAATATAATTATTGAAAATCAATCAAAAATCAAAATATTTTTTTTCAAATAGACTTATGAACTACTATAATGGTCATGCGATATCACCGGTTTTAAATGTGGATTGTATCGAGAGGAACCGGCAAGAAACTTAGTAGTCTCTATTTTTTTTTACAAAAATACAAATTTGTATCAATTACATGCACTCAGTTCCTGCACGAGATCCAGCAATCATTCATTCGATGCATTTTGTTAGACATTATGACTGTCTAACAAAAATACATCGAATGAATGATTGCATGATTTTAAACTATCTAGTCTCTATTACTGAATCTTCAGTAATAGAGTAATAGACTTTACTAATAGGATTATAGTTTATAACTTTATTGATAATTGTTTTACTGGGTGGTAGGGCTTTGTGCAAGATCTGATCAGATATACTACCGCCAAACAGCAATACTTGTCATTGTTGTGTTCCGGTTTGAAGGGTGAGTGATCCAGTGTAATTACAGGCACAAGGGACATAACATCTTACTTCAGAGTTGGTGGCGCATTGGCGATGTAAGGAATGGTTAATATTTCTTATATCGCCGATGTCTATGGGCGGTGTTGACCACTTAACACCAAGTGGCCATTGGCGTCAGTCTAACTATAACAAAAAAAAAACTAATTGAAGCCTGTCATATGGCAACTCAAGTATCATAACTCATGTATTATTGTTATGAAATATCTATTGGCATGCCTTGAGAGAAAAATCGAATTGTATGACGATCTCGTCAGCCCCTCCACTGCCACTCTCTACTACCTTATACCTAAGTGGCGCGCTATAAACACACAGACATATTTCGTTGCTATGTGTCTGTGTTATATTCAGAGTTTATAATAACTTTATATATTTCACTATGTAATAGTTGGTCTCTGATTTAAATGTTTTCAATAACAATTAATATCGATACCCATCTACACGTTACTTTATCTCTACAGACGTTTGTATCCATGCTTTCTTTTGTATTTATTAATAAATAATCATAATTATTCTTCAGGACGAAGAGGGAGTCGTCCAAATATTCGTCTGGGTGATGTTTTTTAATGTCATCCTGGGTTTCATTATGGTGGTGGCCACGGCGTTCGAGTGCCTCGTGAAGAATAGCTGCTTATTGAGCGGACTAGATTGGCTGTCCGCTTCCGCGTTACTGGTTTTAATCGTTTGCTATTTATTCTGTAAGATTATTTTTTATTTTTATCTAATATTGTTTTACAATAGATAAATATGTATGTGAGCAATAAGCATACTGCTGCTTGAAAATTTTTAAAAACAACTTTCGCTTCACTGTAGCTTCGTTTGGTCATAGAACATCAATCATTAGTGTGCAAAATAATACTTTATCTAAATATGTTTATTATCATCTTTAGATCGGCTTGAAATTTGTCACAGTTACTCCTTCCCCGACGTAGACGCTTACTAAGAACGGATTTTACGCAAATCCTATAATAAATAATAACAAAATACATTTTTCTTCTTATCTACCCATGCGAAGCCGGGATTAGCTCAGTTAGTTTTAAATAAAAATATTTATATTTTCATTTCAGTGTGGATATATTTTATCTGCGTCGCCAATAGTTACATCATGGGAATTTATACTTAAGTTGGAATTCCAGAAATTGTATGATTGAAAATAATAACCAGGAATTCGAATGGCATTTGTGTATACTACATTTTATTTATAGGTAATTGTTTATTTAAATTATTGTAAAATTATAATCAATTCATATAATAGGTAATAGTATTAAATAAATTCATTTTAATACCAAGTTAAAAGGTATGTTCTAAAACGACAATATTACGACGATTTTTGCATTTGAATTGAGATTTTGGAGCCAAGTTAATGTTTTTTTTTAATGTTATGGGGGCAAACGAGCAATTCCTTCAAACGAGGCGTGAAGAGGCATCTTGCGGGCCGGCAAGGCGGGGACGGCTAGTACAGAGCATTCTTCCCGACTGTACTGGCCGTCGTCGCGTTTGGACTCTACTACCACTTACCATCAGGTGGAGTAGAGTCATTTGCCATCCCGGCGCATATAAAAAAAACATAAAAAAAAATTGGCTTACCTGATGAAAAGTGACTACCATCGCCCATGGACACCTGCAACAACGAGGGCTTTCACCTGCATTGCCGGCCTTTAATGAGCTTTAAAATAATGATTGGATACACTTAAGGCCTCGAGTTAATGAAAACCTTCTGGTCGCTTCTTGTTGTGCGTTTTTTTTCTAATTCGTTTTAATATTATGAATGCGAAAGTTAGTTTGTATATTTTTTTTTGTTTGTAACGCTTTCACGTCTTAACTAATCAGCGGATAATCATGAAACTTTGCATATACGTTTTCAGGGATACAGAAATATGTAGATAAGGTAGCTAACACCTAACCAAACGCGAGCGAAAACGAGGGCGAAAACTAGTTGGATATAACTTCAGTGAGAAACACCTCATAAATGGCTTGCTTCTGGGTAAAGCATCCTCTCCTTTTGAGGATTTTTTTTGTAGTTTATTCCACCATTGCTCCATTTGGTTGGTCTTTACGTTTGTGGCAGAATTTTTAGCTGACAAGTGCAGGTATCCTCACGACTTTTTCCTTCACCAATTAAATTATATGACAATTAAGTACATTAAAAACTTACGTCCTTACTTATAAAAATTGCTTAGCTACTGTTTATTTAAACACAGATTTATCTCTTTCTGTCATTATCGATTTGACATTCGAAAGAAGAAGACGATAATTGTTTAACTAATCAATTGCTAAACAACGGGTAAAAAGTAAATCAATCAGGTTTTTAATTAAAAAAAAACAATTAAAAAAAAGTTAAATATGAATTTATTTTTGGAATATAATATAGCAGCTAACTAAAGAAACTATTAACTGAGTCATCGTTTCACGTGCATTATTCGTAAATATTCATTTTTTATCGCCTGATGCAATATTGTACCAATATTATTCCACCAGCCGATACGTCAGTAAAGATAAAATTTCACTTTGTTGCTTTGGCTTGATTACAGGGGCTTTGAAGTTACCGACAATTGAAGATCGCAAGGGACAATACAAGTGAATCAGCGCTAGCAGCACGCTCGCCACGGCATATTGACAACAACTAACACGAAATTAAAGGCATCTTAATATCTATACTTGAGAAATTTGATACTTAAAAGCAAACTAAACTGGAAGAAAATACTTATTAAGTTTTCATATCTTATGAATTGTTTGCAATCTAGCTCGCTGGTTTCAATATATAGCTGAATTTGTTGTTTACAATGTTGCATTCTTCATCACAAAATTATTGACTCAAAGTTCAACCTGCTTAGTTATTTATTTACTTGCATTCTCTCGAACTTCAAACTTTCCAGCCAGTTTACGTACACACGATAGCGAAATTATAGAAAAACAATGATTTTATAACATTGCCAATAAAATCTTGGATTAAAATGATTTTCGTATATTAATATTTTATGTCAATATTCTTGTTTATTCGTGGTCATAACTTTTAAATTTTTTTTTATTTGACATTGTAATTCTTTTTATATTTATTATAAATACTAATAAAAAGGTTTTTTTTTTAATTAAGTGATTGTTCTTATTTATCAAAATATTTAAATTTGCTTTAGTATCATAATTTTGCTCGAGTATGTAAAACTCATTAGGTACTTGTCGTGAAATATCCGTTTGTATTGTAATATAAATATTAATAGACTAACTATTACGGTTTCTAAATTTCCGATTAGAGACAGATAAAAAAGGCATAGCATGAATGTCCTTTGGTTCAACTGTCATCATCAAGAGGCAAAAATGTTTATTATCGGTCACGATAAAGCGTAGGTTATAAACGGGACTAAATCAGTGTTCGGTTACATCTAATACATTTTTGTTTCCGTGTCGTGAAACTATGTCAAGGAGAAGGAGGAATTTCCGTTTAACCTTTAGGAAGTTGTAATAAATTATATATAAACTAGCTTTCGCGGTTACGATAGGAAGGGCAGGTAGGTCAAAATGTCTAGCCTATCCTTTCTTGTGGTTCAAGCTTGCTCCATACCAAATTTCATTAAATACGGTCCAGTAATTAAGCCTTGAAAGTAACAGATAATTACTTTCGCATTTATAATATTGTATTGTATTGATGATAAAAGCAGATACGAACCAAATAATATCCTGATAATAATATCCTGGGACATTTTTAAAACACGGCCATCTGATCCCAAATTAAGCTCGTACAAATCTTGTGCTATGGAAACCAGACAACTGATATACTACATATACTACTTTTCTTTTGTAAATACTTATATAGAATAATTACACCCAGACTCAGGACAAACAGACATGTTCATGCACACAAATGTCTGTCCTGGGTGTGAATCGAACCCACAACCTTCGGCGTTAAAGGCAAGTGTTCTACCAACCACGCCAACCGAACCAAAGGGCATAGTGAGTAGAAAATGTTAAATATGTTTTACTTATTTCTAGTGACGTACTTACAGATATATAATAAAATGTATCATAAAGTAAATCCGATCAAACGAAATAGTCACAATTAATTGAATTTTACATTAATTATTGAACTGTATAAATTACGATATAAAATACAATAATTAAATTAAGTTAGAATTATTGATTATCGGTGAAATTTGGTGAACATATGTGGAATATCCTTCGGGCTTTTACAGTCAGGACGGTGTTGCTGTTTCGAACTTACTAGAGACGCGCAATGCTTATGAAAGCACACTACACGCCTCACCGAACATCCCCGAGGCGCTGCAGAAGCGAGGCAAACTCATCAACGCGCTGATCGCATTATTGTATCGATCTCGGACATCGACTTATGTCCTCAAAATGTAGTATTTTTTCAATTACGACATTTTGTAAAACATAATCCATTGCCCGTTTTTATACGTTTTTGATTATTTTTAATTTATTTCTCTCGATCTGATTGAAGTTGCCTTGTTATTTTCTCTTTTGTCGAAATAATTGAAAATTTACATAATATTCATTAGACAAATATTTTTCTGTGTCTCGGGTTTAAATTTCTTTTGAAGAATAATAATAAAAGATATCTAAATATTTTTTTATTCACAGAATGGAATTGAACCGTGCTTATTAATAAGCTTAGCGTCAGCTTATACTTTTTTTATGTTCGTATCAATATATGATTAGTATCGTTTATGATCCAGCCAAATAAAATAAACTGTTTATTATAAATAACAAATGTATGTAAAATAATTACATGTACAAAAATATATTAATGAATATTTTTTACACATAGTATTACTATAAAATTTATATTAAATTAGAAATCTATAATAGAACAGTCCAGAACTATTTAAAGTTAAACTACGTGACGTTCGGCAAATTAGACAGATTAAAATTGAGGATTATTGAAAATATATCTGTCTGTATGTACACGCTAATTTCCGAAACTACTGAACGGAATTTCATGCTGTTTTCACAGGTTGATTAAGCTCAACTTGGAGCAATATTTAGGCTTTGTTACATTGAAATCGGATAACGGTGAAAAATTATCGTCATTTAAAGTATCGTACGTCAATATAAGTAAATGCATTTTTTTTAATCATTATCCTAATAAGACCGTCTTATAATATTAGTCTAATGAACGATAAAGATCGTTTTACTTAGAAATAACAAATTATCTAAAGATTAAATTTTAGGTTTTTCTACAAGTTTAAAACGTAGTAACTTGATTAGCTAGTATCAGGTAACTTTGCGAGGTAATAGGAAAGTTTACTTGAGAATATTACTTTAATGGATGCTTCATGGACTTACACTTTAATCTTATTTCCTCTTCGAATTACGAGGACATTTTTGGTATTGAAGTTAAAATGATGTATTATGAAGCTTTATATTGTAAAAAGTCCTCCAGACCGATTTCAGCCACGGAAGCCAATCTCAAGAGAGATTAGCCAACTGCGCAGGTGATATTATAGTGCACAAGTGTGTGCACAACCACAGGTGCACTCTCTGTGACGGAAAGAATTTTCTGAGGCACATGAGTACACACTACCGATTTCCAGACTCCGGGCTGATATTAAAAATTTTGGAAAGAAAAACCCAATAACTTTTTATAGGCCCGACCTTGAACCCAGGACCTTGTAGTCTGCGGCCTTACATTTTTACATTCAACATCATCAATTACCATTGCGACGCCATAAAACTTATACCAAAATTTATTAATCCCGATTTTAGTTGACGGAACATCTAGTTGTGTATATTTATGGAATATAAAAAAACAAAATTATATAAATATAAACGATAAAAAAAGTTCAATCTGTCAACAGTTTCAATGCCCTCCGAAGTAAATTAAAGAATTCCACAGAGTATAACAAAAAAAACGAGGCGTGAAGATTAAGCAATAAAAGTTTGTTTTCTTTATTTATATCCTTTTCCCTCTGTATTTTATTTATCATTAGAAAGGCAGTTTCGAACGAAAAAAGTTACAACAAATATTAACAACATTTATATAATAACTATTTATGTATTTATGTAGCTAATATTAATGCTTAAAAAAAACAAAATAATACTCGAAATGGACACGTGACGGAGATAAAGCCTTTTTCGTCAGATTGATGACAACGTTACAAATAGAAACGTGGTTATTAATCAAGTGACAAATCGAATACATAAGTCGTTTCCACACATTTTGGCCTTCCTACCAACAAAGTCGACTACGTGACTTTATCTAGGCATAAAATTTTTTTTGAAAAATATTATATACTAGTTTTCGCCCGTGGCTTCACTTTCGTTTGCATTTCTTGGGATTTAAGCTTGTTTCATACCAAAAGTTAATGTTTTGGCCGTGAAAGCAGATAGAGCTACTTTCCTATTTATAATATAAGTATAGACCCAAAACGAAATTGATATAAAATTCCAAATTCAAAAATTTCAAAACACGGTTAATGAATTAATGATACAATCATTAAGTTGAGTAAAACTTAAGTGTAACTGATGTTATAGATATTAGACGTTTGAAAGTTTTCTAGTACAATATTCATGACCGTTCGTCCGGTCTTGAATCGATATATCATAAATTTCGAATTTATTCGGGAGGAGATATTGATACTAGTTTCCGCCTAAAGTATAATAAAACACAGTGAACTTCACCGGAGTTAAGATTCTTAGTCAACATAAAGCCATAAATAATATTATAATGCACAAGTATGAATGCAAACACTATTTACTCATTTTAGTCAAGATACGTCGAGAGCAATCAAAAACGACCGGTGAGTTCGGGTTGAAGAAAATACACGTGTCAGATTTTCAACCGACACATCATGTCTTCATACAATTTTTCCCTTGAAAGTTGAACACGAGATTAATTATATTGAAGTACATGAAAATTCAGTAATGATTGCTTACAGTATAGTAACAGCCTGTGAATGTCCCACTGCTGGGTTAAGGCCTACTCTCCCTTTTGGGGAGAAGGTTTGGAACTTATTCCACCACGCTGCTCCAATGCGGGTTGCTGGAATACACATGAGACGGAATTTCAGTGAAATTCGACACACGCAAGTTTCCTCACGATGTTTTCCTTCACCGTAAAGCACTAGATGAATTATAATAACAAATTAAGCACATGAAAATTCAGTGGTGCTTGCCCGGGTTTCAACCCACGTTGATCGCGAATTACGCGTTCTTACCACTAGACCATCTCGGCTTTTTTATGATTGCTTGAGTATGAATTAATCATCTTGCTGATCAATCCTAACAAAACCTATTACACATTTTCTTTATTTCATGTTTATTTTTTTTATCGCAAGTTTTGCGGTATAGGCGGCCACAATGTGCACTTAGCAAGCGATGCAGACGAATCGTTTCATTTTCTTTTTCTTAATAATGAGGCGCTTGCCTCTTGCCTATTGTAAGAATATAATAACCTAGGAGTATACTGCCCATTCATTTTAAAAAACCTTAAAGCTAGCTAGTCAATAACGAACAATGAGAAATATTGCGATAAAACCGTAATTCAAGGTTTCTCTAGGTTTTCTGCAAGTGGCCAAATACGTACTACCAGTAACAGCCTGTAAATGTCCTACTGCTCGGCTAAGGCTTCCTCACCCTTTTTGAGGAGAACTTTTTGCAGCTAATTCCACCACGCCGCTCCAATGCGGGTTGGTAGAATACACATGTGGCAGAATTTCAGTGAAATTAGACACATGCAGGTTTTCTCACGATGTTTTCCTTCACACTCAAGCATGAGATGAATTATAATCACAAATTAAGCACATGAAAATTCAGTGGTACTTGCCCGGGTTTGAACTCACGATCATCGGTTAAGATTCACGCGCTTTTACCACTGGGACATCTCGGCTTTTTGACATTATGACATTGACTATTATAATAATAACAAGCAAAAAAAATGTGAAAATAAGTGAAAACCGCGTGATGATCAAACTTTTCTTAAGCAAAAAGTTTTGACCGATTTATTAAGTGAACACGTGTGTGATTTATTTAGAAAAAAAAAACAGAAAATTTTATCTTTTAATTAAATATGCTTGATCTGATTTATAGATTAACACAGTAAATGTTTTTTTTTACTTATTCGTATCGTTTGAAGTCGTGTCGTAATAAAGAGCCGTGTTTCGTTTTCATAGCTATTACACTCAAATTGATCTTTCTATTTATTAAATATATGATATGATTAGTGATCCTGGCAAAAAACATAAGCATTTCTTTTTATAGAGGTTGCCTGGAAGAAATCACTGTAAGTGATAAGGCCGCCTTTGCATACTATATGTTCGAATTGTTATTATATGTTATTAAATGTTTGTAAATTGTGTGCAATAAAGGAATAATAAATAAAAAAATAAATATTTCATAGAAAAACATTCATTAACAATTTTATTTAAGTATACTATGAACATCACTCGCTAGAACCGATGCTGGGGCAGAAAAGAGAAAGTTATCTAGTAGCTGAACCGAAAGTAGGATAAAACGCAGAATAGGAAGGTGGACCGATAATGTGCGAGTCCCAGGAAGCCCTATGTAACCAAATTAATGCATAAATTAAACATAAATAAGGACATCCAAGTAACAACTATTTCGAGGTAAGGAGAATAACTTTTGGTTGAGTTTGTGATATAATAAGGATAATTACGCATGACTAACTATTATTTAAAATAATCACATATTTGATATTTACATTTAAAATAATATGTTTTGTAAACAAACAAAAACTTATAAAACAATGCCCCGAGGTTAAGTTATTATGACGTCATAATGGGGGAATCCATAGCACAGAAAACGCGTCACAATAACTATAATTGCTCAGAAGATTATTTCCTTCCAAGAAAACCTATAAAACGTGAACACAACAAAGAGGAGATTTATTTTCCGTATCTATAAAGGAAATAAGACAGAAGTTTTCCGGTGTACACTCATCGTCATAAAAAGTGAACGAGTTCTATTTTCATATTAATAATTATGAGTTTTGAGGTTTCGAACGACTGATAAAGAACAAATGACGGATTCGGAGGGTAGTCAAATAATTTATTCTAGTGGATTTAACAATTCTAATTGATACATGTGTAGGACCAATAAAAGTTATAATTTTTTATCAATAATTTTTTTTATTAAAAAGGCAGGCAGACGAGCCCATATATATATATAAGGCAGCTTTGGGGATCACCTGATAATAAGTGATCCCCAAAGCCCATAGACATTAGCATTGTAAGAAATGTTAACCATCGCTTACATCGCCAATGCACCACCAACCTTGGGAACTAAGATGTTATGTCCCTTTAGGTCTGTAATTACACGGGCTCACTATCCCTTCAAACCGGACCACAAAAATATTGTAAGTACTGCTGTTTTGTGGTAGAATATCTGATGAGTGGGTGGTATCTACCCAGACGAGCTTGCACAAAACCCTACCACCAGTTAATTTGTATTCTGTGAATCTGCCATGCTTAAAGATCTACAAATTCATAAAAATCATCTTTTATAATGCACAGCTTTATAAATAATATTAGTTTTCGCCTACGGCTTTGCTAGCGCGATACCGGGGGTATATGGGGGAGAGGTATTGGGTAAAAAATAGAATATGTCCTTTCTTGGGGTTCAAATTGGCTCAATACCAATTGCATGAAAACTCAGTGGTTTAGCCGTGAAAGCGTAACGGGCAGACAGCTACTTACGCATTTATAATATTAGTATTCATAGATAAATGTCTTCAGATAATTGTACATTAAAAAAACCGTTCCCGTCGATTTGCGATTATATTTTTTGATTGAAATGAAAACGCAAATAGAAATACACGGCATATTTTCCATATCCGTAAAGTTGGCGAAGAGGAAATGAGAGGCTGGCTTCCCTTACACACCTTAAGTATTAATTCATTGTTACTCCGACCCACTTCGTTTGTACCGCTTTTATTATTTACATTAATTTGAAAATGTTCTTTGGACAAATCATATATTTTTGTTATGTGTAAGAAATAGTCCAAATTTTAACTTCGTATGTATGGCTTATGTATAAAGTTGGAATACTCTATCTTTAATATAAATAATATGGAATATATTATATATCTATAATACTTCCAAATATTGCTAGTATGAATGAAATGCGCTCATTTCCTAAAATAACTATTTTTTTTAATAATGGAAACAACTTTGTTGAGTTATTCGAGTGAAGATTTTTTATACAAGTAATTAAATCGCTGAATTCCATCAAGTTTCTAGATTATTTAGTTAAAACACTGGATGTACTTCCGAAACCGATGACCGAATTACGAGCTGAAATCCGGCTTTGGTAAAGATTAGTTTCATTTTGAAATATAAGACACCAAAGTATCTGAAAAAGAATATCTTTCTTTTTCTTTTGATACCGAACCGATTTTGATAAAATTGAGTATGAAGCTTGAAACCCAAGGGCAGACAAAGGCATTTTTTACCTAATATAGAGTATATTATGGCATATTTTATTTACAAGAAAAATGTTTAATGTATATATCACAAAATATATAACGCATTGCAGATACGATGTAATTCTGAATTAAATAGACGGACAGTGTTATTTGCACATTCTAATATTAATTTAGATTTGCGTGGAATCATAAAAATATTTCCTCTTCATAATAGTATAAATATATATTTGTGTCAAATATATATATTAAAAGGGCGTATGAATAATTAGATCAACCGGCAAATCACAAAGTTCCAACAAAGATAAGACGATTTGATTACAAGTTAGTAACAGCAAGAAAAACAAAAGAAGGAAACTCTTTGAACTGAATGAACTATTTCAAAGATATTTTTCCACCCATCGCTCGTCAAATGTTTACAAACAAACATTTATTTTATACTCACCAAAAACCCTTATTCCGTTGGTATAGAGTTCAGTTTTACTTATTCATTTATTTAACGATTGAATCCCGATGATCAACGTTTCAAAAGCTCTCACTCGTGGTTTTTATGATTGTAATTTTTTAGAATTTGCATTTTCATTCAATGTTTTGAATAATATTGATACATTTTTCTATCCATATTTGTTTCGATACTTACAATTATATTATCCTTACTGACTATCAATATATTCTACCTGCCCACCTATAAATAATTAAGCAAATGCGAAATGAGCCACTTGATGGTAATTGGACACGATCGTCCATAGATATTGGCGCTGTAAGAAATACTAACCATTCCTTACATCCACCAACCTTGGAAACTAAAAAGCTATGTCCATTGTGCCTGTTATTACACTGGCTTACTCACGCTTCAAAATACAACAGAGATAATGACGTGATCGTGGTGAGTGGGTGATACTTACCCAGGCGGGCGTGCATAAAGCCCGACAAACAAATAAAGAATGAATGAGTATTATCTATTTTCATAGAAATGTAGTTTTAATTTTTAGTATTATATAAATTATTTTTTGATTGATATTGATATTGACTTTGAAAATACATGTGCCGTTTTGAAAAGTCGTGTTCATATTAAATCTAAATGTATATTTATTGTCACATATACAATTGTAGCTATTGCCGGTGGCCCTTAAATAAATAATAAATTAGATATTTGAAGTATAAACAAAAGACTTTATGGAAAATCACTAGCTAATATCTTAAATTGAACCACTTTTGTTCGTAAAAGCCAACTCGGGGTTTCCAACTTTGCGCGAATGCTGTATGTATGGAACTAACACGGCAATATATCGTCTAAAAGCTTATTTCCTGACGACATTCCGGCTTCTGAACGAAACGTGTATCGAGTTTATATAGTTGGTACGTCTGGTTAAATTAAGGCGAATAAATGCTGTGAATTTTGAAAGTTTGCGTTTTATGTATTTTTTTTTTGCTTCAAAGTCTATTGATTGTGTTGTTAAGTTATATATATTTTTAATGTTTAAGATCCACTGGCGCAATTACAAAAAGATACGCTGCCCGTACTGAAATCGTAAGTCATAATCATACAATGCCGCCTCTCCCATTTCCTCCCTTTAAAGTTGAAATTTCCAAAAATATTTTCTTAGGGAATTCTTACGTTATATAATACATACACAACATAGGTTTTTCCAAATTTCAGCTTTCTAGACTCAGTATGTTTGGTTGTGTGATAGTCAGTGTTAAATGGTTTTACAAGTATATAAGCTATTTTCTACAGACTTACATGATTTCTCAATTACACGCGACACCGCATTCTCAATTATCTTGGCTACAAAAGTAACAATTAACAAAGAGTAATTAAATTTCTTTCAAGTATTACTACTACACATCAAGGTATAATATATTTACTTGATGGTAATGCTTTCAGGCTCGTTTGGGCTGGTACCCACTCATCCCCTCTTAGTATTATTATCTACCGGCTTAAAGAGTGACGAGGCCAATAGTTAGCACCAGTGACATAACTTCTTAGTTCATACATATGTTGAATGATGAAAATAAATGAATAAGTTTGAACATAAATTGGCTCCAAATATTGGTGGCGTATTGGTGATGTAAGTAATGGCCAATATTTCTTATCTATCTTATATATCTAATGGTTTTGACCACTTACCATGGGATAGCTCATTTGTCAGTCTGCCCACCTATCCTTTGTTGTGACTGTATATTATTCGTTTATTTAAATAAATTAACAAATTTTACGAACTCCACAGAACGATACCCTTAGTCGGGTCCCGAATACCTACAAAACTCAAATACAATTTTCCAAACCGTAACACACCCCTGAAACCTAAACAAATATTTGTGATGAGCGAAACTGTTGGGCATCTATCATAATTTGCTTTTACCTCAAATAATATATATTACCTTGACATAATTTTTTTTTTAATATAAGGAGGGGAACGGACAAATGAAACCACCTGATGCCCTTAGACATTGGTGCCGTAAGAAATATTAAGCAAACTTTATGTCGGCAATGCGCCACCAACCTTTTTTTTTTTTTTTTCGAGGAGGAAGGGCATTTACGCCTGCCGCCCGGACACGACCGGGACGGGTATGTGGGACTCACGGGGCAGAAGGCCACCGTCCTACCCACTAAAACCTCCTCGTTTCCTTCTCACCGCATGGTGGCGGGGTTACGGGAACGCGTTAGCACAACACCGCGACCCCACCTGCGGCCGTCGCTTTGGGTGAGCGACCCACCTGTTGTTTTTTATTGAGGTTTTCTCCTCTCGACCCGGCCGGTGAAGGCAAGGCCCTCGGTCCCACCACAGGCTGGCGCCTGGATGGGGAAACGAGTTTGAGAAGGCGGTGACCGAAGTCTGTCCGCCCAGCAGCGACACCGAAACTGGACGAACCCGCCTCTCCCTCCTCCTCTACTCCTCTACTCCTGTCTCCGGCAGCCCGAAAGGACTCCGGAGACCAACTCCTCCTCTCTCTCTCCGGCAGCCCAAAAGGACCCCGGAGTCCTCCTATTTGCCACGGAGCCGCTCGCTGGTCAACTCTGCGCAACAGAGAAGTCCCAGGAGCGGCCCGCGACACTTCCGCCGCGTCAGTCTCAGCCGCGATGGACAAGCATTCCGGAAAAACACATCGGATTGCTGGTCGACCCCGTTGCCCAGGGTGCACCACGTGGAGGTGACTGACATGCACCCCGATGCGCCACCAACCTTGGGAACCAAGGTGTTATGTCCCCTGTGCCTGTAATTACACTGGCTAACTCAATCTTCAAATACAATAACAATACTAATCGTAAGCATTGCTGTTTAGCGATATATCTGATGAGTGGGTGGTACCTACCCAGACGGGCTTGCACAGAGCCCTACCGCCTAGAGAATGTTTATCTTTACTCCTACTTGATTGGAATAGGCTTTAACTGTTTGTAACAGAAAATATGATTTGTTTTTTTTTAATAAACAAAGGAATCACACAGAAGTCAAGTTCTGTTAATAAACGTTTTCGTATTGTAAAATAAAAGTTACATAATATAATAGAAAGATTAATACTTAAATTAGGTAATGTTTCATTTTGATATTCAGATTATTTTTTGAAATAAAGAAAAAACTAATTGTTGGTCACAATTAGGGGACACCCGGGTTTGAACCAGGGACCTCTCGATCTGCAGTCGAATGCTCTACCACTGAGCTATATCCCCGTTGTGGATATGAGTTGAATTATCAAAATTATAAAATATATATAACTATATATTCTAGCAAGAAATTCATTTTCGATGATGAAATAAAATTATTTATTTATTTATTAGTTATAATATGTGATGCAAATATAAATAACAAGATGAGACAGACGTCATAGTATTTCGAAGAAAAGATAAAAAGACAACGCAAGAGTAAAAAGAAGGAGCCTGTAAATATTCCACTGAGGCCTCCTCTTCTTTGAAGGCGAAGGCTTGGAGCTTACCACCACGCTGCTCCAATGCGGACTGGTAGATTTTCATCCAATACATGCAAGTTGCTTCACGATGTTTTAATTTTTTTATTTTATCTCAACCTTAACTTTGTTTATATACATTTTTGCTTAGATTAAAATATATTACTACTGAATATTTATTTTTATTTTGATATATATATTTTTAATATTTACATTAAAGGATTTATATAAAAAGCAAAATTTAAAATAGTTACTATACAAATCGTGACTGCGTGAAATGGCGGCAAGACTGCTAGCAGCATATACCCTTGAATCGGAATTGCGAATTTCTGTTCGAGAAATGAACCAGCCCTGTCACCTGTGCAGGCAATAAGAAGAGGCGTTGGTTGTTACGTTTGTATTGCATTATATAAAATATTATATAACTTATAAATTATGTTTTCACTGCTACATTATAAATAAAATATTTCATTATATTGTAATGATAATTATAAAGAGTAATATTTTAATATACTATATTTACAATTGTTAATATTTTGATAATTCAATGTAGTTTATAACGGGGATATAGCTCAGTGGTAGAGCATTCGACTGCAGATCGAGAGGTCCCCGGTTCAAACCCGGGTGTCCCCTAGTTGTTTTAACTAAAAACGACTTGTTTTAATTGTATTACAGAGGATTTTTTTGTTTTTTCAGATTAACTCAAAAATTACTAATTCGATTCTATGAAACTTTTATATTATGATAGTTTATAGTTTCAGGACAGATATAAGCTTTATGTTATACTCATATCTTGTGTTTTTTTTAATACAACTTATTTTGGCATTGAAATCGGTATTAAGTCCGTGCCCATTTTTAATGAAAGTTTCATTAACAATTAAACATTATATATTTGACTCTGTAAAATATCGATAAGCATAAGCCGAGATGACCCTGTGGTAAGAACGCGTGAATCTTAACCAATGATCGTGGGTTTAAGCTGGGCAAGCACCACTGAATTTTCATGTGCTTAATTTGAGATTATAATTCATCTTGTGCTATACGGTGAAGGAAAACATCGTGAAGAAACTTACATAAGTCTACTTTAACTGAAATTCTGCTACATTTGTATTCCACCAAACTGCATTGGAGCAGCGTAGTGGAAGAAGCTCCATACCTTCTCCACAAAAAAGGGAGAGGAGGCCTTAGCCCAGCAGTGGGAAATTCACAGGCTGTTACTGTTACTGTTACTATACTTGACAGCATGAGTAGTTTATTATTATTTCCTCCTGACTGATCGGCCAAGCCGACTAATCTCAAGAGGAGTAGACAACTGCACAGGAGATATAACGATGCACAAATGTGTGTGCAAACACGGATGATAATGTTGATGGTGAGAAGGATAAACAATTCATTTCTTAGTTTCTATTTATACTCGAAATGCTGTCAGTTATTAACACAAAAACTGGTTAAATAATTATGTTTAAATATAATCTAGGGCTGAGATTAGCCATTTTTCATTTTCATAAGTCCCTCTAGGTTTATATTTTTTCTGAAAAAACTTATAGCTTTAGTGAATAATTTAATAATTCAACGTGATTCATAGCGGGGATATAGCTCAGTGGTAGAGCATTCGACTGCAGATCGAGAGGTCCCCGGTTCAAACCCGGGTGTCCCCTAATTGTATAATTTTTATTTAAGATATTTTATTTGTTTTTTTTTTTTTCAAGATTCGTCCAAAATCCTCTATTATAGATTTTTTTATATTTTATATTTAAATAGTTTATAGTTTCAAATTTATTTTAAATATGAATAACGATACAATTAATATCAAATTGTTTTAAAGCAACATAATAAAATTTCAAACTCAGACGTAAAACATGGCCGATAGCTCCTCGCGAAGTTTTAAAACAACACCCGAAGGTCGGTTCCGTATATTCTCAAAGTGGCACTCGGATCTAAATTGCACTGTACAAACAATTCCCGTCTGTTTCTAGTTACCAAGTTAAGAACAGACATGTTAATTTATTCAAATTTCCCTTTAATATCCTTAGAAATAAATTCTATTAAACTTTTTATATAAAACATGTTCTTTATAGTCTACTAGCTTAATCAAGATTACTAAATATATAAATTTCTTTCTATTTCTTCAAAAATGAAGGATTCTCATACAAACTTGAAGGTTCAATTTTCAAAAATCCTTCTTTAGTTCTAACCTACTATGTAAAAGGATGCAAATTGTCATAGTGTTAGTCAACCAGTTAGTCAGTCAGTAAATCTTTTATATATATAGATTAGTATATCACTAGCTGAATGTCTATATATGATTTTATTTCGAATTTTAATTTCAATGATTAAACGAAATCAGTATCACAAAATAAATGTTTAGGTATGAAGGTGCGATTGCGTATCAAACGCCTTTTTTTAACGCTGGAAAAACGCATTACGCGTTTCCCCCTACGGGAACAGTATACTGGGAATATACGGGGGGTATGGGGGTAGCCGGTGTCCTAGGCGCTGAGTACGCCCCGAACATCGGAATACACACTAAAAAACCAGCAGTACCCTTTCCGTCTTAACGAGGAGCGCCACGAGCCCCCTAGAGAATGGAGGCCTACATAGGCAGGCCTCCGTTTTTTTTTAAATTTATATATAGATTACCAGAATACTGAAAAGCCCCCTAGTCCACGTAACTAACGCCTAATAAATATAAGTTTCATAGTCTTATTAAGAAAAAAAAAGTTACTAGTCAGTCACACATAGAATTCACTAAACAAAGTACAACAACAGTCAGAAGGAGTGAAGAGAACACCAAATAATATACAGAGTCAGTCAAAGGAATAAGAACGTCATGAAGAAATACTTAAAATCATATTAACATATAATTACATGGAACAGAAAGGCAATTATCTAAAGACGATCGTAATATCACAAGTAAATTCGTAAATAAAGTAACACGAATAAATTGTCACTGCGAGCCATCGGTACTCGTTAACTACGCCGTTCACTCGGGTTTGCGTTGTAATTGTTATTTTATTAAGTATTATGTACATGTTATTTATTAAATTATGTAATTTGATTAATATTAATATAAACGTGTATTCCCAAGAGATATAATAATGACCTCCGAACCAATTTCAGCCACAGCGGCCATTCTCAAGAGAGATTAGCCAACTCCGCGGGACATATTATAGTTCACATGTGGGTGCGCAAACACTGGTGTTTCTTTTCACTCACTCTCATAATCCGATGGGACTTCCTCCACTTCCAACTTCCAGACTCCGGGCTGCTGCAGATTATTATATTCATTGTGAGTAATTGATGACTAACTGCAGTACGCGTGATTGTTACGTTACGGTTAAACGTTATAGTAACGCGTTATGTTATATGATAATCGGTTATTAGTATACGTATATTTTTGATTGAATCAATCAATTTAAATACAATAAGTTTTTATATAAAAAGTAGAAAATGTCTTTACGGACTAGTATGTGCATGTAGGATCTTTAATTCTTTGAGGTAGAGTAGCTTATGAGCCTCACGTCGCATGTTGGCCCTGTGATAAAAAAAAGAAATAACACTTACATCAGGTATGCATGTTTTAAGAAAAACAAGTCTAAATTAGTGAATGTCACAATATAAAAAAAACCTCTGCCACATCTGTCTATCTGAACGAAGTGAACTCGATAAGTACCGAATGGATTTTCATACGGTTTTCACTAATAGATAGTGATTCGAGAAAGGTTTTGGTATTTATAATTATATATAATTCATTACAGGTTTTGTGTAAATTATTTCAATTAAAATAGAAGCCCAGCAAGCAATATTCGTCAGTTATTTATTTCTAAACACAAAGCCAAAATACAGATCAACAATACAGTAACAGTAACAGCCTGTTAATATCCCACTGCTGGGATAAGGCCTCCTCTCCCTTTTGAGGAGAAGGTTTGGGAGCTTATTCCACCACGCTGCTCCAATGCGGGTTGGTAGAATACACATGTGTCATAATTTAAAATAATTAGACACATGCAGGTTTCCTCACTATGTTTTCCTTCACCGTCAAGCACGAGATGAATTATAAACACAAATTAAGCACATGAAAATTCAGTAATACGTGCCCGGGTTTGAACCCACGATCATTGGTTAAGATTCACGCGTTCTAACCACTAGGCCAACTCGACTTAGACCAACAATACACAAGATGTATAATTCGCAAAATAATGGTACTGTAACACGCGTACGCTTAAAATTACCACACAACATAATGTAACCATTGTTTACTCGGTATAGATTAAAACTTGGCAGAAAGTCCCTCTCTCTCTCCTTCTTATTCCACTACGCTGATTCAATCCAGGTTGATGAATGTTGAAGTTTACTCACGATACTCTTACCGCTAAACATGGGATACTCTATCAAGTAGATTCTCAAACCGGTAACACTATAAATATGGTTCTTGTATTAAATAAAATATTGACATCGATCCTCGGTACGGTTTAGTCTCGTATTATATTTATAGCCAGCAGACCCCTTGTCTACGACGCATACGATCCCATTTTGTACTTTACCACAAATAAAATAAAGCTTAGAATTTAATAACTCACTTTGGAAATGACCGGCATTTTAAATTGTTTTTTTTTTTATTTAGAACGACCGTTTAGTAAAACGGATTGCTTCAAATCGATTTTCAATTTAATTTGCTCTTAATTTTATCATTATTAATTTTGCATCTGCTTTTGTGACTATATATTAACATTTAAACATATAAATAAATATTTTTTCTTATTAATATTAGAAATTAAAGTGCAGGCGCGTGCCCACAAAAACACTATCGCGTTCTGTGGTCCGATGATAAAACGAAACTAATAATACCAGAGAAAGATCAGCGATAGACCAGCGTCATTACGTATCTACTGCCAGATCTAACTCTTTGGTTGCTGCCGAGAATTTGATGGAAAAATGCAGTCTTTTGTTGACCTGAACTCTTCACTTGGACGTAGGGCTTCGTGCCACCCCGTTTGAAAAGGTACCACCTGCTCATCAGACAATCTACCGCCAAACAGCAATACTTAAAAATTGTGGTATATTATAAGGAACGGATATTTCTTCCATCTACGGACGGTGGCAACCACATACACAAATGGCCCATTTGTCAAACTAGCTATTTTATATAAAAAAAACGTATAAAAGACAACTTTGCTAGCAATAATATTTGCTTAGAATGTTAATACACATAGCTACGCGTACGAATTATATTGTTTTTTACTAACATACTATTCTAAATTTAAAAATATTAATCAATAAAAAATTAGATGTCTGAAAACCGTTTCGGAAAACCCAAATAAATCAATATGTGTTTTGCTATTTTGTTATAAGCTTATAAACTTAATTATATAAATAATAATTTGCCAGTACTATTTCTTATCAGGTCTTTAAATAATTTTCCAATCCGATGCTATCTGGAAGCCGTGGACCTCCTGTACAGATCGATCATTATTACCTTAAAAATGTTGCTTTTATGTTAAATATATTAATAGTTTGGTACATAACTAAGCAAACAAGTATATATATATACTTTTATGTTAATTACAATCCACAGATGTACGCATCCCTCTTGGGTTATGTTGGTTTCTAAATTTAAATACTATATACAAACTACAGCAACGGAGAAAAATCAAAAATATATAAACTTATTTATGTTTTAACTGATGGTAGGGCTATGTGCAAGCTCGTCTGGGTAGGTACCACCCATTCATTACATATTCTACCGCAAAACAGCAGTACTTGGTATGGTTTGTTCCGGTTTGAAGGGTGAGTGAGCCAGTGTAATTACAGGCACAAGGGACATAACATCTTAGTTCCCAAGGTCAGTGGCGCATTGGCGATGTAAGCGATAGTTAACAATTCTTACAATGCCAATGTCTATGGGCGTTATTGAACACTTACGATCAGGTGGCCCATATGCTCGTCCGCCTTCCTACACTGTAAAAAAATTAAAAACTAAGCTATATATTACGTTGGTAAATATTTACAAAGATATTATATTATTATATTCATACTTACTTTTAAAACCGGTATATTTTAAAGTACTGAAAAATTCAGTAACTTGTAACAGGATTCGAATGTCACCTTTCAGATAGCCATTGAAACAAAAAGGCAGTAACTATAAATAATAATTCCCCCATTAATCCTAAAACTTAAGATGATATATCGCGACCCTGGGCACTTACTAAATCATTACGTTTTAAGAATATGAAGTACTTATTAAAAAATCGGGTAGTATAATTCAAGTAACGTAACATCCTGGATTAAGCTGATAAGTTTATCCAGAAACGAAGAGGCGGCCGTAGCTGTGGGATATTTGAAGACTATTTTTTTCTACTTTTATTAATATTATTTCAGAGCTATAATAAAAAAGATAGATAATCCCATCACGGACAGGTTACAGTACAGTACAGCAACAGCCTGTGAATGTCCCACTGTTGGGCTAAGGCCTCTCCTTTTTTGAGAAGACGGTTTGGAGCTTATTCCAATACGCTGCTCTAATGCGGGTTGGTGGAATACACATGTGGCAATATTTCAGTGGAATTTTACACATGCAGGTTTACTCACGATGTTTTCCTTCACCGCAGAGCATGTCCGCTTTGAAGCGATACCTTTTATAGCTGTGTTCTAATATAAAGGGTATTTCAAAAGGTCTATAAAGGATCAACATGATTTTTTTATTTTTTAATCGTAAATTTTTATTTTTTTATTGTTAATTTTCAATATTGAATTTCTTTTTTTTTAAATTATGGTTTTACTTTTTAATTCTTTTGTTCTAAATATTAACACAGTGGATGAATGTATGTGTTACTAAATAAATTATTATTATTTAAAAAAAACATATATGTGTAATATGTATATAAATTTTATTTAAAAAAAAAACCAACAAAGTGTACTAACAAATAAAAATCCAGTGAACACGTCACGTGTTATCAAATTGATGTACAATAAACACCATGATATATCAAAACGAACTCTCAATAAGTGAAAAATATTTATGAGAACAATGTATAGTCGCACAGGTAACAGAAAATAATTTTCCGATCCATTGGCGCGGCCGTCAGCCCCGGGGTGTGAAAGAGCCGTAATTTACCTAAGTGGATATTCTGAGCTCGAACACATTTGTGACGTTATAACATTGCAAATATATGGTAAAAGTTTTAAGGGTGAATGACTCATTTTATTGAAAATAGGCAAACAGACTACCAAATGGCTCACCTTAAATGTAATTGCCGTCATTACTGCCTTTACATACATACATTACATATTTTTTTATAGTTTAGGTAGGCGGACGAGTATATGGGCCACCTGATGGTAAGTAGTCCCCAACGCCCATAGATATTAGCATTGTAAGAAATGTTAAGCATTGCTTACATCGCCAATGCGCCACCAACCTTGGGAACTAAGATGTTATGTCCCTTGTGCCTGTAATTACACTGGCTCACTCACCCTTCAAACCAGAACACAACAATACCAAGTACTGCGGTTTTGCGGTAGAATATCTGATAAGTAGGTTACTGTTGCTGCATGTGTTGAAAGCTCTTAGTATGCAGTAAATAACCTAGTTGATTATAGTATACATAACGTGTAACTGTTACACGTACAGATCGCATGACCTTTGCTCTCATTAGAGTTATATCAATCATCTATGCTAAAGCATTTAATATACCCAAGAGATCGAGTAAATATGAATATGAGAGTAACATCGATCGCACAAATTTATTATATAAACCTTCGCAATAAAACCTGTTTCCCCCTTCCTTCATAAGTCTACGCGTGCTGGCTCTAGAAATTTGGCAACTCCTTTCTTTGTCGCACTTCCAAAAAATGGAATTCCTTACCAGCTCACGTGCTTCCCTCATCTTACAGTCCGGGTTCCTTCAAACGAGGCGTGAAGAGGCTTCTTGGGGGCCGGCAAGGCGGTTTTGTCGGTCGCATTTGGACTCTACTACCACTTGCCATCAGGTGGAGTAGAGTCATTTGCCATCCCAGAAATATAAAAAAAATCATACAGCTGTACAATAACTACAGTAAAAGCGATAATCGTCACGATGGAACTGCGGCTAAAGCGGTCTTACCCGAAGGTCATAGGTTCTAATCTGATATGATTCTTGAGTTTATTATTTGCTAAATTTGATCATATAATTCAAGCGCAGAGTGAAGGGGGGCCAAGCCAGAAAACACGCACGTGTTGGAAGAAATTGCGACACACATTGAAGCAATGTGACGAAAGATTTTTGCCCAGGAATTGGACAAAAATTGCTAACGTAATGTTTCAAATATTCTTTAAAAATATAATACGGCTTACTAAAATTAATGGCGTATTAATAACTTTACGATACAGTTATCCGCCATCGTAAAATTCAATCCGATTATTCTTTTTACGGTGACGTATTACATTCCGTACACACGAAATATTATACAAAAATAAAAGTAAATTATAAGTAAACGTTGTTGGTTCTCGGTTGAACGAATTTGCGGTCACAGATGTGTTCTTAGATATGCGAGAATAATTTTCTTTATGCTTATAAATACGAAACAATTAAATATAACAAAAACACTTAACTTTATTACATATTTATCGCTTTATTTATCCCGCTCACTTATCGTATATTTTTAACTAACGCCTAACAGACGCAGCACAAACACCCCTCGCTCCGCAAACGCTGTCAAAGACGCGAGCAGAAACTAGTAATATAATAATGCGAAAATTAGTTTACTTAAAATTAGTTTACTTTTTTGACCACCATAAATTGTGTAGTAAGACAAAAGGCGGCCTTAATGCCTAAACGCATTCTCTACCAGTCAACCTTTAGGCTAAGCAGAAATTCGTGAAGGTGGTAATTTATAATAAAAAATATACATACATACAAATATAACAGCACCAAAGAAAAAAATAAATAAAAAACAGAGCTATAATATATATATATATGTCAGAGATAATAAATTTAAGCGGGTATACGACGTCACTTATTAGAATAGCAACACCACACAACGTGATGAATGTCATGCAGGTTGGTCGGTTGTCAGACGTCAAGCGTAAAAATTATAAGACGGGTGCCTATTTTATTATGTAGCCGACTGATGGAAATATAAAGTATAAAGGAGTATGTCAGTAGCGCTTGTGATCATTTTGTCGAGCGACCCCCTTGGTCTCTTGCTCTCAGGACAGCGCCAGCGCCAGACGTGCGCACTGACTGATTTAATAAAATCAGCATATTGGACGACAATGGCCGCCATTAAAATGGCAATCTATTTGAATCCGCGACATATATATATATATATATATATATATATATAACTTTTTGACAAAATATGCTCACGGAGACGAGTCTTTACTTTCAGTAAACATTGAGGTGGCTTATTATATGCTCAGGTACTTTGTTCCATAATCGGACAGCTTCAAGCTGTAGCTGTGCGGAGTAAGAATTAGAAACGAAACCAGAAGTATGAATAGGAACAAAAAGAAGGTAAAAATAGTTAGAGCGCAGCTGACGATTGTGGTGGCACACAAAAATTTATTTATTTGTTTGTTACGCTTTTACGTCTAGCTACTTAATCAATTACCATGAATAGGTATAGAAAAGTTTGGTCATTCAAATCGGTTTTGTTAAATACATCTACGTTTCAAAATAACAAATATTTATTGAAAATATTTCTTCCCATCGAAAAGCTTGTTTGAAAAGAAAATGCTATATCACTGGATCTTTTCTTGTCTTGGAAAATAAGAATAGTTGGATATTTAGAATTCCAAGAATATTCGAACTCATCTCGACTTACTCGTTCCAGATGTTAACTGGACCACAGACTTGTATTGAATTTCATTGTTAAAGTTGCCTTTGTATGCACACGGCTTATAGTTTTGTTGATAACATCGCAAACAGCTTATTAATTAAGGGGAGAGTTTCAGTACAGTAACGCCTGGCAATGTCCGACTTGAAGATGAAGACTTGTATATTATTCAAGCACGCTACTCCAATGTGGCTTGGTGGATATTTGATTGATTTTCCTACGAAACATGAAGGTTCTACACCGCCGAGTTAGAGAGGATTTATAAATATAAATCCAGAATCTTCGGTTAAGTAATACATTTATGTAACCCTATTAATTTACGCAGCGCACGCCATTGAAACTCATCTTCAACAAACATCGTCATATTTCAGCCAATTTACACAAAAACTTAATGAATTAACCACTCGAACCTTTGTCATGAATCATACCGTCCACTGAAAACCTTATGAAATTCCGTTCGGCACTTTTTGAGTTGATAGCATTCGGATATAGACATAGAGAAAGTCGCCGTGGGACTTTGTTATATAATACTAATATTATAAATACAAAAGTTTATTTGTTTATTTAATTATCATCATAATTCTTGCATACATTTTGTCCGGGGTTCAGAAAAGAACAAAATCAAGTGTCAAGTACTGACACTGATGACTAGCCCGGGTGAAGCCGAGCGAGAACTAGTTTTTCAATAAATTAGATTAGCCTTATAATTACATAAATTATTTTATGTGTTAAAGTAGATATTTGTTTTAAGAAAATAATAAAGAATAAATAATCAAGAATCTTTTTTAGAATTATTATTATTAAATTACATTAATGTAATGATGAAATTAATACACAATTAGCGTTGTCGTAAAAAGATCATTAATAAAATTAAATGGCGACCTCCACAAAGGCTTCATGTAACAGAATTTTCTACGAAATTTAATTAAAGTAATTAATGAATAACCCAATTAACTTATGCTGAATATTATCGAAACAAACTAATTTTTATTCATTGAGATAATGTTTTAAGACAAACACATTGCTGGAATCTTTAGATTGGTTCACTATTATTGATTTATTAAATACCAGCTGTGCTTCCAGCTTCACCCGCGTGGTTTTAAAACTATTCACTTGTTGTTTAAATAAAATATTTCATATCTTACTTCTGAATAAAATAGCTTTTAAATGCTGAAAGTATAACCGTAACCGTAACAGCCTGTGAATGTCCCACTACTGGGTTTAGCCCAGGCCAGGCCTCCTCTCCTCTTTTTGAGGAGAAGGTTCGGAGCTTATTCCAACAATCTACTCCAATGCGGGTTGGTAGAATACACATGTGGCAGAATTTCAGTGAAATTAGACAAATGCAGGTTTCCTCACGATATTTTCCTTCACCGTAAAGCACGAGATGAATTATAACCACAAACTAAGCACATGAAAATTCAGTGGTGCTTACCCGGATTTGAACCAACGATCATCGGTTAAGATTCACGCGTTTTTACCACTGGGCCATCTCGGCTTTTTTTAACTAAGATTAGGTAATTTCAGAAATCAATCTTTCTAAAGCTAAATATCCTCTTTATAATATTAATAATTATCATTTGTATTAGTATACATTGAAACATTAAATGCCACTCGGCAAATTAACAGTTTCAATATAACGAGCTTCGATTTTAAAGCCCTTTGAGTTTACCTACACAGTCGACCTGTTTTGCATTCAGTGATATTTTTGGGAGTTTTTTCAAAGACATGGTAACGTGTGAAAGCGACACGTAGCTTGAAAGCGGAACTGTGTTCATTTAATTGGGGCGTTAGGCGTGAACGTCTCATGTTTCTTAAGAAATAGATAAAATTGTACCAATCGATGTTTTACATACATAAAAGAAGAAATAGAAGAAGATTAAGAAGTCTTCTTTTTATGAAATAGATAGGCAGAGGATGAGATAGACATTAGCGATGTGAGATAAATCAACCATTCCTTACATCGAAAATGGGCAACCACCCACCTCTAAGATCCCGTCACCGTCAAGCAAGAGATGAATAGACACAAATCTAATCATACAATAATACCTAGCTAATATCAATGCAGACAACAAAATTCAAGCGGTCCTATAATTTAATTTTCATAAAAAACTCAAAGCTTTATCTTTTTTATTCATTACAAAACGTGCACTAACGTCCAGCCTTATCTGTTGTCATAAATTTAAACACGACTATCCCCTCGTTTTTTCTCGTCTAACGTTATAACAGATTTGATCCTCGCTTGTTAGCCATTTTTAACTTAATAGCCTAACGCTTTATTTATTAATCAAATGAAATCAAAATTAATTTTGCTTAAAAAAGATATTATAAATGTTAAAAGGTAATCGATAAAAGTTAGTTGGAATTTTTAAAATTATCATCAAACCTTTAAACGATGCATTGCAGTAACTATTCATTTCCCACAGCTAGACTGGTGAATACAGATATGTCACGGAAATATTAAGGTTTCGTTACGATGTTTAACAGTAACAGTAACAGCCTGTTAATGTCCCACTGCTGGGCTAAGGCCTCCTCTCCCTTTTTGAGGAGAAATTTTGGAGCTTATAACACCACGCTGCTCCAATGCGGATTGGTAGAATACACATGTGGCAGAATTTCAATGAAATTAGACACAGGGACAGAGTAATTACAGGCACAAGGGACATAAAATCTTAGTTCCCAAGGTTGGTGGCGCATTGGCTATGTAAGCGATGGTTGACATTTCTTACAATGCCAATGTCTAAGGGCATTTAGTGACCACTTACCATCAGGTGGCCCATATGCTCGTCCGTCTTCCTATTTTATAAAAAAAAAAATGCAGGTTTCCTTACGATGTTTTCCTTCACCTTCAAGCACGAGATGAATTATAAACACAAATTAAGCACATGAAAATTCAGTGGTGATTGCCCGGGTTTCTAAACACTAGGCCATCTCGACTTACGATGTTTACCTGAACCCAAACACAACGAACTATAGACAGGTCATCACACTACGAATCTGATTACAAAATTAAACCGAATAAATAATCTAAAAAAAAAAAAACTAAGTAATCAACATAAGTAACCAAACAATACTTAGCATACACTCGAAATAATCTATATCTAGTTACTACCGCCCATAGACTTCTATAGCATCTTACGGTGCTACCCTAAGAAATATTACCCATTCCTTACATAACGCCTTATAAAGCGCCCAACCTTGGGAACTAAGATGTTAAGATGTTTTTAAGTCCCTCGTGCTCGTTTCACAAGCTCACTCACCATTCAAGCCAGAACACAACAATACTGAGGTAGAATAGGCACGAAGCCGTGCCACCAAGTTTACCTTGTTTACGTATATGTACAGTAGAAGCATTTTTTTTTTTCGTGTTCAAAAACATTCCTTCCAAAACCAAGCTGTTCATTATTATCTTACATTTAATAGTAAACTATGTACAGACATTTTTATACTACACAAAATAAAAATAAAACAAAATACACATTACAAATTTATAGCAAAAAACACGCCGTCTAAAAGATTGTCTGTGGCATTGTTGCCTCAAGACGCTGGCACTATTGCCTCTCTGCACCGCTAGACTCAGCCTTTGGGCTAAATAAGTATAATAATATATAAGTATAATAATAGTCTTATTTGTATAAATGAACACAACAAACCACGAAATTAGATGTACAATAAAACTATTTATACATAAGTATATATAATGTAGATTGAGAGATTGTTGTTTAAAAATATATGAAAAATCGTAACCATAAAACTCTTTAAAACCTCCATTATATTAAAAATGGATGCAAAACTCACAAGGGCTCAACGTGTATTCACTATAAAATACCTAGTTTAAATGACACTTCGAAAACAATAAGCTTCACGATAGAACACCCAGCATTGTTCCAATAAGCTCTCCCTCTCATCAGCAATCTGTCTCGCTTTCACAACGGATATTGTGGCGCTCGCATCCATGGCCTTAGCCTAAAACAATAGCAAAGCTATGAGTGGAAACTGAAATTTAGAAACTATCCTAACGGTATACGATACTTTAGTAATTAATTCAGTAACAGCTTAATTAAAATAAAATTAAGAACATTTTATTTGTAACAATTAATAATTCAATTTTGTACATTGTTCTACGATTTATTTTTACGGGTAGTTTCGTATTTTGGTCGATATCATGAAGTAAAGAGAACGAGAAAATCATTAAATGTTAAAATTTGGGAAAGCAGGAAATATGTGCGAGCAATTTTTACCATGTCTACCAATTTTGACGATTATTTTAATATAAATCAAAGATTATCTATAAACCTGATTCGTTATAAAATAATACAAATGTTAGCTAACGTCGCTTCAATAAAATAATGGACAACCGAAATAAACTTATATTAAAATCATACTGATTTTATATGCAAAATTAAAACGCTATATATTTATTATGAAACTCTTTTGTTCTCCAGCAGGCTTTTTGAATTTTTATTATTTCTAAGAAAACATAACCAAGTATACGACTTATTAACATAAAAAATAAGTGACACCTCAACGTTAACAGACCATTATCGCCATTGTTTAAAAGCTTTTAGAGTTAAAAATTAGTTTATAAAACTTTGAGTACACTGCAGAATAGTTCCCTAGAAGATAAAAAGTTTGCGAGCGACAGTGTAGGAAGTAACATGCCTTTACGTACATACTTCGGGCTTGATAAAATTAATTTAGATAATTAACCCGTTAATTTAGCTTTTTAAACGAAATTGTGTCTTATTGAAATACAAACAAGATTTAAATTATTTATTTATAAACGATTATTTAAATTTATTTATAAACGATTATTTAAAAAATGCCGTGTTTTCTATCGTCAAATTAAGGGAGCAGCAGAGCAGGGAGCAGCAGATATTCTACCGCGAAACAGAAAAAGGTATTGTTTTGTTCCGGTTTGACGGGTGTGTGAGCCAGTGTTACTACATGCACAAGGGACATAACATCTTAGTTCCCAAGGTTGGTGGCGCATTGGCTATTAAAGCGATGGTTAACATTTCTTACAATGCCAATGTCTATGGGCGTTGGTAACCACTCATCATCAGATGGACCATATGCTGGTCCGCTACTGATGGAATATAAATAATAATAAGCTAGAAACGTTTCGGTTTCTTGTATTACTGGCAAAAATTCAGTTCCAAAGGTTGCTGACGCATTGGTAAATAGTAGTTAATATTTAGAACATCGCCAATATTCATGAGTGGTGGTGACCACTTTTCAGGTGCCACATTTGTCCGCCTTCCTATATTATAATATTCTATATTAAATAATCCTATATTTTGAGCCGGTTGGCGTAGTTGGTAGATACTTTCACACCGAAAGTTGTAGGTTCGATTCCCAACCAGGACAGACATTTGTGTGCATGAACACATCCAGGGTGTAATTATCTATATAGGTATATATTTACAAAAGAAAAGTAGTATATGTAGTATATCAGTATCTGGTTTCCATAGTATAAGCTCTGCTTAATTTGGCATCAGATGCCCGTGTGTCAATAATGTCCCAGGATATTATTATTATTATTATAAAATATTCCTATATTATCAAATCCCTAACTACATTTTATTAAATGTGTTCAGTGATATTAAATTGATGTAAATATGTATTACAATTTAAATGTCTAAATTATGCAATATCCTCTAAGTGTCCCACTTCCTGTAAAGGCCTCCTTTCCTTTTGAAGAGAATGCTTGAAGTTTATTAAGCCTCGCTGCTGCGTTCCAGTTAATATTAGACATTAATGTAATTATGTTCATATTATACAATGCCTTCCAAATTATAATCAATTAATAACAATATATAGACAATTGACATCATCCATCCAGCTATTGGTTAATTGTTAATACTAGTATTCACCCATTGGTTGAAATTTGATGATAATTATGTATTTATTTATAGATAGAAAATGATGATACAGTCTAAGGTGGAGCGCGATTGCCTAGAAGATGCCTATTCACTCTTGACTTGAAGGTGCATATTGGTGGTGGGGAAAACGGAAGTCGGGAGGGTATTCCAGACCTTAGCGGTATTATTATTGAAGATTTAATTTTCCCATTTCATTTGTTATTTTAGTCTATTTCTAAAAGTTTTTTAATTATAAATATCAAACAGAAAAGAAAAACTGTTGACAAACAGAGTAGAAAAGAGTACTTAATGTATTGTCTATGCCTTTATATATATAAATAAGATATATTTCTTTATTAATAGATGAAACGCAAACGTTTATACCGTCTACCGTAAGAAGAATGGTTGATGTTTATTTACTTAGGGTTTTTTTATAAGGAAGTTAAGTGGGCCAACCGATGCTGAGTCATCATCACAACACAAAGACACAGGCTTTTTAAGAAACGATAACCATTCCTTACACAGCTCGCCACCCTCCTCGAAGATGTTATCCCCCTTGTACCGGTAGTTTCACTGGCTCGTGTATCCTTCAAACCGAAACACAACAGTACTAAATATTGCTGTTTAGCGGTAGAAATCTGCTGAGTGACCTACCGGGCTTGCAAAGCCACCACCAAGTAAAAAACACCTAAGATAAACACGTATGTATTGAATGCCCACTTATAAGCTACAACACGTCGAAGGTTGTGGGTTCGATTCTCACCCAGGACAGACATTTGTGTTCATGAACTGGTCTGTTTGTCCTGAGTCTGGGTGTAATTATCTATATAAGTATTTATTTACAAAAAAAAGTCAGTATAAGTAAGTATGTATTTACAAAAAAAAAGTAGTATATCATTTGTCTGGTTTCCATAGCTCAAGCTCTGCATAATTTCGAATCAGATGGCCGTGTGTGAATAATGTAAAAAAAACAAATATCATACTTTTATATTGCTTTATTCTAGTTTGTCATTCATCATGACGCAGATGGAGTTATTTATTTATTTGTATCTCCAACAGTTGAACATAACATACATTCAAAACACACTTTACATTAACTTAAAACTAACTATGCAAAACCGATCACAGGAGGACACACCATTCCCAAACACAATTACAATGGTATCATATCCCGATATTTTTCGTTATGGTACAAAGGTATCATAACGAAAAATATCAGGAATTCTTCGATATTAAAGTCTTAAAGTGAAACCGAAATACTACATCATCACTAAATAGTTTATATTGCTTAAGTTCTGCTTACAATTACTGTATACACGTCGATATCATATCTTCACATGCTGGAAATTCTTCGATAATTATCGCTAATGAAAACGGAATAGTTCATTATATAATAATATTATGAACACTTGGTGGTAGGGCTCTCTGTAAGCTCATTTGGGTAGGTATCACCCACTCAATAGATTCTACCGCAAAACAGCAGTACTTCGTATTGTTGTGTTCCGGTTTGAATGAAAATTTAGCCAGTGTAATTACAGGTAAATGAGACATAATATCTTAGTTCCTAAAGTTTGAAGCGCGTTGGCGATGTAAGCTATGGTTCATATTTCTGCCAATTCCAATGTCTATGGGCGGTGGTGATAAGTTACCATCAGGTGGCACGTCCTATTCTTTAAAAAAACACTCATATTTCATTTAGTTTGATATGAACTTTGACATCGTTGTTAAGTTGATAATATATAAATTTATTTTCTCTAGTCCCAATAAAAAAACAAGTCGAGCTTAAAACTTTGAGATGAAAACATTTCCTAAATTCTAAACAGTTAGGAAAGTCCCTCGCCCAGATAATTATCTGCTTTAAATGAGATCCCGGTAGCCAAACTTTTGAGCGAGAGGAGACTGATCAGAATTTTCTCATCATGTAACAGAATAATAAATCTCTACTGCTGGGCAAGATCTCCTCTTTATGTGAAAGCAGATGGGTACACATGTGGCAAATTTTCATATACTTGCAATTTACTTTCGAATGGCCTGGCAAACGCAACCAAAGCGTCATAGTTCACAGTGGAAATTCAACGCCTACGTACAAAGCGCTTCGAATCCACATTTATCATTCGCACTGCAAAACTGTGTAACACTTTGCCTGAGTCTGTATTACCTGGTTAGGTACAATGTTGGTTTATTCAAATCCAGAGTAAACAGGTTTTTTTCTAGGCAAGCGTGCTACATCTTAGACCATGTCGATGCTTAACATCAGGCAAGGCGACAGTCAAACTCTGGCCTATAAATTATTTAAAAAAATGTCAGTTTTATTTTGTTACCATACGAGAATAATTATGAACACAAATTAAGCACATGTAGTGTAGCCTTGGCTGAGTTTCAACTTACAATTTTCGATTCAGTTTTACATTTTCTAACCACTCGGCCATTTAGACCCGACCGTTTACTTACAATGAAACAGTTCGTAAATATAGGTCAAATAATCAAATAATAATCGGATGAGGCACATGACCTATGTCGTACAGCACATACAGGTTTTCTCACGTCAATTCATGAAAAACAAGCGAGAAGCGTCCAATTAGACATTAACTTATTGGTATATTAAAAAATATGAATAAGTAATTGTTATTCTGTACAATTAATATTGTAAATGCGAAAGTAGAAATATATGTCTGTTACGCTTTGACGGCTAAATTACAGAACCGATATGGATTCAACTTGGTATAAAGCAAGCTTGGATATCAGCAACCCCCCGTCCTAACATACGGGCGAAAACTAGAATATATAGATGATACAATAGCGTGGACATTTATGATTACTACATACCTATTTAATACCGTATACCGTAACAGCCTGTGAATGTCCCACTTCTGGGTTTAAGGCCTCCTTTCCCTTTTTTAAGGAGAAGGTTTGGAGCTTTTTACACCACGCTGCTCCAATGCGGGTTGGTGGAATACACATGTGGCAGAATTTCAGTGAAATTAGACACATGCAGGTTTCCTCACGACGTTTTCCTTCACCGTATAGCACAAGATGATTTAAAATAACAAATTAAGCACATGAAAATTCAGTGGTGCTTGCCCGGGTTTGAACTCACGATCATTGGTTAAGATTCACACATTCTTACCGCTGGGCCATCTGAGAAATAATAATAATTTTAATTTGTCCTCTAAATTATTTCAGTATCCATGGTGACTGTATTGACGAGAGTTGAGTATCTTAAAACTACTCGTGTTGTATTGTACGAGTTTTAAACCGCTGTATGTTTTGTATGTTTTACACTTGCTTGTAAAGAAATAAAAGATACTTTATTTCAAAGCGACTATGTCATGATATGAAAATTAACTGTGACTAAAACTCAGGTTATGAAAATTAATTCTTTGGTACAGAGTACAAAGTAAAGCCAAAAGCAATTACGCCTGCAGATTATTATAAAAAGATCAAGGAGCTTGGTAAATAGGGGTGTTTTAAATAAAATGTAGTTTTATTTATCATAAGATATTAATTCATATTATTATAATTGGTGCATAATACTTGTTGGTAGTGCAAGGTTGATGCCGCATTGGCAATGTAATGAATGATTAATTTCTTGCAGTGCCAATGTTTATTAGCGGTGGTGACCATCAGGTGGGCCATTAGGCAGTGATGGGATCAATAAAGATTTACATAACCCTTTTATATTGTAAAATTATTATATATAAATTACAAAAAAAAAAATTGTTTTCTGAATCAGAAACGATGTATGACGGTATGCATTCCTAAAGATGTATGCTTTAGGAATGCATACTGGACAAACAAACAAACATTCATTTATACATATAAAATAAAACTGTACTAGATTGTATTAAAAAAGCCGAGATGGCCACTAGGCCAACCACTAGGTTAGAACGCCTAAATCTTAACCGATGAACGTGGGTTCAAGCCATTGCAAGCACCACTGAATTTTCATGTGTTTAATTTGTGTTTATAATTCAACTCGTGCTTGACGGTGAAGGAAAACATTGTGAGGAAATCTGCATGTGTCTAGTTCACTGTAATTCTGTCACATGTGTATTCCACCAACCCGCATTGAAATAAGCTCCTGACCTCAAAAAGGAGAAGAGGCTTTAGCCCAGAAGTGGGACATTCACAGGCTGTTAATTAGTTAGTTAGTGAATAGATTTTATTGTCACTTGTACTAGACTTGTGTGCAAAATTTCAGTTCATTCAGTTGGGTGCAACTGTCTTAAAATTCAGCAGCAAGATTCGACCCACACGTGCATAACGGTTTATATAGATGCATGCAAATACGAGAAAATACTTAGAAACTTAGAATTCAATTTAACAAAATGTATAATGGCGTGATTAAATATGTCATTAAATCGTTAATATACCCAGTAGGGTACACATTGTGGGACAGTAATAATGTTAATTAAACAGTACAAAGCACTTCCTTAATTGAATTAATCGTTTGATTTTACGATACTCATTTGGCGTAAACTACATTTTGGATTACAATTAAACTGTGTTATTTAAAATTACAAAATAACTCAATCGAATTCTTCCTCACGTCATTTGATACATCTCTTAAATATTATATTTATTCTTTATTTTTGCCACAAAATTAGACATGGAAGTGATCCTATTATCGTTCCTTTTTTCATCGGATGTGGATTCTATTAATGATTAAAACCTCATACAGACATTCATCATCATCATCAACCCTTCGTCGTCCACTGTTGGACATAGGCCTCTCCAATGGCACGACATTGGCTTTTCAGTCTTTATCCGCTGCCAGCCACTTTGCGTATATCGTCACTCCACCTAGCCGAAGGGCGTCCTATGGTACGCTTGCCAAGGCGTGGTCTCCACTCCAGAACACTTCTACTCCAACGGTTGTCGGTTCTGCGACATATGTGTCCACCCCACTGCCACTTCAGCTTACTAATCCATCTAGAAATTACTTTGGATTAATACGTCTTTGTATAATTTATTAATATGTTTTTATGTTAATATTAAAAAATTATTAAATGGTTTTGTTACCGATACAGACACCGAGTTAATGAATGTTCAATATTGTTCATAATGTTTTGAATGTGCTAATGTGTAGCCAATTTTTTATTGACGGTAAACATTTTTTGTCGTCTTGGTGCTTCCGTATACAGCCTTATATCATCAAACGCTTACACTATCTATATTTATATATATTATTATAATAATAAGAAAAATAATCATATTATAATATATTGGGACATTATTCACACACGATCTATCCCAAACTAAGCAGAGCTTGTACTATGGAACAGACAACTGATACACTACATATACTACTTTTTTTTATGCATCTCGTGACGGACATTTTTTTTACAAACTGTACCAGGATGTAACGTGCGCGTTAGTAGTTTCCGTTTATTTGGCACATGAAACAAATTTTAACTTAACAAAGATGAACGACTTGTAAATAAGTTATACAACATTGGTAGAACGTACGTCGGTTATATAAGTGGTGGGTACGTGAGCTGAAATAGAAAATTTCATTTGAAAAATATTTCCGTCCCGCAGTATAAGCTAACGTTCGAAAATACCACGGCATATGTTATTTTACTAATATTATAGTATAAAAAGTTTTCACGCTTGACATGAAACTTTAACATTTTAATAACAGACAATTTCTACAGTAGTACAATATGTCTAATCTTAGATAGTTTGATTTAATATATACATAAAATTATAGATTACTTTTTGTACGAAAACTTCAGCATATTTTTTTTATTTTTTTTTTATTTGTCGGGAAGGCAAATGACTCTTCCACATGATATGGTAAATGTTCTGCACTAGCCTGTCCCGTCTTGCCGGCCCGCAAGATGCCTCTTCACGCGTCATTTGAAGGAACCCGGGTTGTAAGAGGAGCGGAACACGTGAGTATTCCGCTACTCTTAAGGTAGGAAGTAAGGCTAGTAAGGAATTCAATTTTTTGGAAGTGTGACACAGAAAAGAGTTGCCAAATTTCTTTGTGCGCGATGGAATTGATGTTTCAGTAACGCGGTGACATCGAGAAAATTTATTTCTTAGCTATAAAACTATTTGAAGTTGCTGATAATTGTTGAAGAATATAAGATTTTTATATGCTTACATAGTCTGTATTTAGTAAGAAAGCTATTTTTCATGTTTTCTAATTTATTAAGTAACTTTAATTCTTCTTTTTTAAACTTTAATTTTAATGAATATTCGCAATAGTGAAATCTAACGTACAATAAGGAATTGAGTTAGGCTCAATCTTCACCTTCACTTTCAACAACACCAACCAGCTCACGTAGACTGGGCCCAATACGTGTCTTTGGTCCTCCTATTTATACGTCTTCCATAGGTTACCAGTTTCTGAAGGAAACAGGTAGTGTCCACACTTATATATTATGATGGTAGAACTCACAGAGAACACAGATTACAGTTTTTATGAGAGCGCGTAAAATATCGACAGGTCGGTTGTGATATCGAAGAGAATAGTTGGCGTTAACGCATTTGGCGCTATGGTCGCACATCTAACCAATAGGAAAGATTCTATTCCGTTTCCTCTACTATGAAAGAAGAAAGTACTCAAACTCGTTTCCAAAAAATGTGTTGACTTACAAATTGAAACAAAATTTTAAGTATTTATTCAATTTGTAGTATAAATTCTGATAAGAAATTAATTAGAAGTTTATTTCGGTTCGGAACAAACTTTATTTTTTGTACCCCTTTGTAACTGTGACTATTCAAAGAATATGTTCTTGTTACGTGCATGTAAAAGTTATAACAAACATTGTACAGAATTAGATATATTTAACTCAAAAATTAGCGAATTTAAATTTAGTTTACGTCATATAACTAAATTATAGCAGTTTCACTTGCATTTTGTGCTTTCTGTTTTTGTTTTTATTTTTAATATAATATGTCATTTGTAGGGGGGTTTGTACTGTGACAAGATGGGCCGACGATTTAAAAAAGGTGGCAGGTTCGGGATGGATACGGACTGCCCAAGATACTACTATTTTAACTAATACTACTATATTAACTAATACTAATATTTACATATGAGTTTGGTATAAAGCTATCTTATGTGGTCAAATTCTATCCGAAGATACCATTGTCACCTTGAAATACGGCCGTATACTAATTGATCTATTAAGACTCATTATTAAGCGAATAGCAACTTAAAATATGAGAAAACCTGCATGTGGCGAATGACCTAGACGTGTATTCGCCAATCAAAATCCGATTGCGGAGCGAAGTAGTTGAATAAGCTATACCATCTCAAAAAGTAGAGGTCTTAGCCTAGCAGTTCAACATTTATAACATAAGCTATTTTTTTTCTAACTTAATTATCTCACAAAGATTAAAAATTGCATTATTCTCAGCGATAACTTTGTGAAGTTTTATAAGCCCGGGCAATTTGCCAAACGATACCAATACTAAAGGGATCTATTGGTATTTTCCACGAACAATGTTTCAAATCGAATACGTTTCATGGCCATTTTCGTTATTTAACAATAATTTTGTTTGTATTTAATGGTTTCATAATGCCTTTTATATGAAACCAGACTGGCAGTAAGCCACTTCAATGAAAATGAAATTTTAATCCGTTACATCGCCAATAAACCTTGGAAACTAAGATGGTATGTCACTTGTGTCTGAAGTTACAAAAGCTCGCCCATCATTGAAACCGGAACACGAGAGATATTGCTATGTGGCGGTAGAACATGTGGTGATTGATATTGATGGTATACGGGCTTGCATAAAAACAACTACACAATTTCGTTTGAAGTTTTTTTTTATAGAATAGGAAGGCGGACGAGCATATGGGCCACCTGATGGTAAGTGGTCACCAACGCCCATAGACATTGGCATTGTGAGAAATGTTAACCATCGCTTACATCACCAATGTGCCGCTAACCTTGGGAACTAAGATGGTATGTCCCTTGTGCCTGTAATTACACTGGCTCACTCACCCTTCAAACCGGAACACAACAATACCAAGTATTGCTGTTTTCCGGTAGAATATGTAATGAGTGGGTGGTACCTACCCAGACGAGCTCGCACAAAGTTCTACCACCAGTAATTTTATTGTGATCAATGAGAAAGTTTCTGAGGATGAGTCTCTTAATGATGAATTTAGTAGGTATGTAGGTCTCTGTCTATTACCATGGAGTACGTCTTATTGGTCAAATAATGTTGTATTTTATTACTGGCTGACGTCCTGCTTGTATTTATATACCAATTTTCAGTTGAAAGTTATATAAGTTATTATATTAAAACTCTCCATGAAGAATACATGTATATGTGTCATAGTGTTCGGTCAAACGTGTCTAATAATGTTAACTCAAACTGAACGAACATCCATTTTTATATATAAGACTCGCTAGCCCAGTCAAACAATAAAATAACTTTAAGATTTAATTAAATATTTATGAGAGAAAACGAGCGAAATTGCCACCTGATGGTAAGTGCTCTCCACTCAGAGACACCAAGTATTAAACCACTTTTAACACCGTCAACACAATCCACGGAATCTAAGATGATAATTATATATGAATGTAATGACCTTCTCCTCAAAAAGAGGAGAGGAGGCCTTTAGCCCAGTAGTGGGACATTCACAGGCTATTAGGGGTTAGGGGTAATAACACTTCCCCACTCGCTGTTTGAACTGCCAAAGCAACTATTTATCAGTATTCTAAATAATTAGGGAAGGGATGATACCTAGTTATGTTGTTAGAGGTAGGTAAAAGGCTCAGGTAAAGCTCTACACCAGTAGAACTCATTCAAATTTGAACCTGACCGTAGTCCCATATCGTCATTGGATCTGAGCACTTAGAGATAACGTATAAAAGATATAAGCTTCGTGAATACGTTACAAATTGATGTAATGTGACGCGCAGGTACACGCGACTAATATCGGATTTACGTGAACGGAATATTCATTTCAAAAAAAAGAATAGCGAATAAATATTTCGTACGATTCAATATTTTTGCCAACGTTATGAGTTTCGGGGATCGTATGTCGAAAAGGTTCATACAGTGACATGATTGTATGACATGATATGAGTTTATCTTGACATTTCTAGGAATTTTTAATATTTTACTATAGAAATAATAGCTATGTATCAATCGAATGCATATTCTTAGATAGTGAAGAAATTTATAAAAAAAATACATTTATTAACGAATGCCATTTTAGAGTTTAATTCGCTTTGTTCCATTATGGGTTAATCGAAATAATAAAAGATGATTTATAAATTAGAATTAATTATATTTAATAGTTCCAATTTTTATATTGAACTTTTTAAGGTGTGAGTTGTTCGCTCATAACTGATCTCTGCTTTAAAATTTGTTTATATTTTGTTATTATATCGTATTGATGATAGTGATTATTATTATTTTACATTTTTAGTGTCTTTTTTGCATTTCGTGGTTACTTATAAGTATGGCAACACTTAGATCTATTAATTTGTAAACTTTTAATTTGTAATTATTACTGTATGTCATGTTGGTGATCCTAAATAAATAAATTACATTACACAATTACGTATTCTTAATAAAAATTTGACATAGCCGGTTGGCGTGGTTGGTAGATACCTGCCTTTCATACCGAAGGTTGTGGGTTCGATTCCCACCCAGGACAGACATTTGTGTGCATGAACATGTCTGTTTGTCCTGAGTCTGAGTGTAATTATCTATATAAGTATGCATTTACAAAAGAAATATAGTATATGTAGTATATACTTGTCTGGTTTCCATAGCACAAGCTCTGCTTAGTTTGGGATTAGATGGCCGTGTGTGAATAATGTCCCAAGATATTATTACTATTATTAAACTTATTCTGGTTCGTTGATTTCCAGCAACTGTATGTCATCTTCAACAGGCTTTTACAACGAAGTGAAGAGACTTTACTGTATCGAAATAACCTTTCATTTTTCGTCCTTGTAGTAATTATTTCAAATGCAAAATCATTCATCACTCATCGGATCATCGAGCCATAATCGCTGAGCTAGTGATTAACAAATAATACTATCAGATAACAGAATAATAGACGAGGACGAAGTACAAACAATATAACATTGCATATAAATTTTAGCTATTTTACTACCGAAAAATTGAAGACAAGCAAAATTTGAATTCATAGTCAAATATTTCGACTTAAAAACGGTATTGTATTAACAGACATCGGCTCAAATAGTTCTGTTCAATATATTTAAACAAAGCGAACAATATTTCCATTGAACCTTATCATTAAAAGTCAGGCCCCATAGCCGTCTTTGTAAACTGCTATGTAACAAATACAATTTAGTCGCAATCTTGTCAAAATCGTTTTCTAAACGCATTACGTAGGCAAAGGCAATAGGGTTCCGATTCAATCGCGCCCGTTTCTGAACGTGCGTTGAATGTCAAACGCGCGCTTTGAGCAAAACGTAATGTATTGTATACTCTGTGCTTGAATTATTTTTCTAAATATTTTAGTATGTCGGAATAAAGTGGGTCTACACTCTGGTTCGCTTGAATGGCGCAATAGAATTACGCTAAATTACCAATTTCAAGACGTGTATATTTGATCTTTGGAGCAAAAATAGGGTTTTGGAAAGCAAACAAATTTAGAAAGTACTTATCCTTTACAAATAACGTATTATACTAAGATATATGTATGTTTATTGAATCAAGCGTCACTATATTTAATTATAAATATTGTATACTTTTTTATAAGGACCAACGGATTTTATTTATTTATTTATTTGTTAATACTGTATTTTATTATACCTTTATATTAATGATTACATTATAACAATTAAAAAGTTGAGAGAAATTCATAAATATATCTTCATTTTAACATGTTCAAATATATTTATTTAGAAATAATCTGCTAAAATCATATACCACTTTCACCTTTGCCGTAGTCGGAAAATTATTGTTAAGTATTCTGATAGCGCTCGGACTGTAATAAGAAACATTTCCTCAAGAATCAATAAAAACTCTATAGTTTTAAGTCAATCAAATGAATAGTACAAAATCAAGTAAGAACAAAATAACATTATTTTTTATATTTATATATGTATATATAGATGTAATTTAGTCATTATTTTAATTGAGAATTTAATAAATAAAATTTAAACTGTTTTTGCTGTCCATACGATCTGTCATTTAAAAATATTTTATCTGTTGACGCGTCATAATGAAATATTATTAAAACAATGTATATGGTATTTTAATAATAATTAAAATAATTACAATCGATCCATTTGCAATAAGAACCAGCCAAGGTAACAAGCCAATAACTCATGAAAGGACTTTAATAATTATTATATTATGTAAATGATATTAATTATATTGTGAACCAGTCTTTGCCCGCAAGTTAGCCTGCCTATGAGAGGATTGTGGTAAAATTATCGGTTTAGTTGTTGAGCCGTGAAATTTGTATTTTTCATTAATTTTTTAATGATTTTCTTCTTGTATTGTTTACAAAAATAATTAAAATATCGCCTTAGTTACAGAGTGCAACAAATAACGCACTATACGTAACTATGTATACTTTTTGAATAGAAACTTCTTTGGGTGTAATGTAAGAAAAATGGTAAGGTTGAATGTAATGTTTTTAATTTAATACAAAGAATTACATGGGTTTTATTAATAACAAAAATATATGTTTGTTATTGTTTTAAGCCTTTTAAAAATAATACACGTTTAAAAAAATCAGATTAGTTTTTATTCGAGAAAATTACAATAAAAAATACAAAATATAAATATTAGTTACTGTGGAAAAATAATTACAAAAGACTTAACTTAATGGCACTAATAATTAAAACACAACAAAAGAAATACATTCAAGACATATTTTTCTAAAATGATTCATTATTTTTTTTAATCGAATTCATTTTTTTTTTAATCTAATACAATAAAAAAAGACCCAACGCTTTAAAGTAAAATTAAAATTATTTAGTAGATTTTCAAAGTTCATTATAAATGATTTAAATAAACAATTATCTGATTCAGGTTAATACTACAAGACATTCGTTACGAGCCACGTTTTAATCAACTCCATAAAAATAACGTTTTACATAAATGTATTTAACTTTTTATATATTTACCGCTAAAGTTCAGCCTTATCACTTAACTAAGACTTAGCAACTATAAATAAAACATTCTACAGCCCATTCCAACCACAAGAAAAGTAAAGACAAATAAACGACTTTGACATTTAATTGACGCGACATTGGTCGAGATCTTGAATAGTCTATGATATTGACTATGGATTCGCGGGAAAATGGCGTTTCTAATATCCGCGAAGTTGTTATCTTTGGAAGTTAAATAAAAGTGGTTATAACTAGTTAAGTGGAATGATATTGTATAAATATATGTAAATTAATCAAGAACTGTTCGTAGTGCATAACACAGCAGAACAATTAGCAAATCGCATTGTATTGTAAATCTAATTTGTTTATCTTTACTCCTTCGATTGGAATAGGGTTACAGTTCTCAACTACAATTTTCCCACGTAATGGACGGACATTTGAGTTCATTTTATTTGAGCATTTATTTATCACTTAATTTTTGAATAAATGTGAGCAATAAAGTTATTATAAATACATTTATAAATGGAAGTCAGTTTGTAAACTTTAAACGGTACGCGTACTATCTACAATACACAATTATCGTCATACCTTTTTTTGTGACACCTTTAACATGTGTGTTTGTGTTGGTAACATAGTGTGTTCGCAGTATTATAGTAGAAATTAGCAATAAAAATGGAGAATCAGAATGTATGTAAAGAAACACACGTACACGTAAAAAAGTGCAGTTGATTATGAAGCGCAGGCGCAGATAACTCGACATTGCACAACACGTTACACAGAGTTGCAATGTCGTGGTCATATCAGTGGTCACGGCCTTCATTAAATAAATGTAGATATTTGTTATCAGTAGCTTTATTCTTTAAGAACAAACTCGAAACTCGCCGCAGAAATGTCAGAAGGTGATATGCGACATTGACCATAATTATTATATGATTTCAAGTATACACGCATCAAAATAGTATATCACGATAAGTCGGTTGCGACCATTTTGCGGGTGAACAATAAAGTGAGTTCTTACAGGATATCACTGCTGTGCTCGGCTGTCATAAATCATTTATGCCATGACAGCTATAATATTCCACATGAACACCTAAAGACAAAATATGTTAGGACGTATTGTCTGTTGTTTTATTCAACGTTATTTATAATTTTGCAAATATAAATAGTATTTGGAATAAGTTTGTCTTCGGACGGTACGAGGAAAATTTCCAGATCAAATTAGATTGCAACGTGCTATCCATTTTATACATAATAGGTTACACATCGGTCACTTATACTCATCAAATTAAAGTACATTGTGTTAATAAGTATTTTTAAACATTGTGCTCATTTAATTTATAATTTACTAAATTGTAAAATTTGTTTTTTAATACTTGTATAATACTATTTTTCAACATAACTCTTACTGAACAATATTAACAACAAAATGTACTAATATGACATGACTTGCCAACCTTTAGTTTCGCGCGTACATTACTTGGTCGGACTCGGTCGGTTGTTATTGGTTTGTTAAAATTTGTAAATACAACTAACCAAAAAAAATATTTAGAAAAATTTCGAAGCTTCTAGATATTTTTAAGGGTTTTGATCTTCCCAAACTTTAATTGCATAACTCGACATGGTAAACGGAAAAAATTAAGAAGTTATGTATGTCTAAATAACAATTATTAAACAAAGTATTAATTAATTTTGATTGGTTAACGCGCAGTACGCAAACGTCACTAATAATGGCGTAACAAAATAAGCGAAGACTGATAAGGAGATCGACAATGTCAGTTGTGCTGCAGAAAATTGCAGATTGTTAAATATTTCTTATACATCATTATATTTAGATAAATCACTTTGTGATTAAGCTATTTGTATGAGTTGTTATATTATCTTAAAAGTCATTTTTCACAGCGCTGACGTTCGACAGTAAAAAGGCGCGAAAAGAAAATTGGCGGTTTTTTTTCAGTCCAAGGTTATTTGAAGATAAGAATATTTTTAATTCAACCATAATTTAGTTTAGAGATTGCTTACAATACATTCCGAACTAACATCGAGTGCAGTTAAATGCATTATATTTTGTAAATTACTCATAAGTACGTTCAGAACTAACTCACTTTTTAATTAACCGTCGTATTTTTCCATTGAATTATTCCCGTTTATTCGTATTACGAACTATAAAAACATCTAGTGTTTAGTTTATACTTCCAGGTCCAAAATACTGCATAGATTACAATAATTCATACTTATCGAGTTAAAAATGTACACTATTTTTAATTATTTGTGTTCAAACGATTCTCATTTTCAACAATCGATTTGTCGATAGTTAAACTACATCACTAGTTAACGTTTGATGACGTAAGTGGACGGTGTCATTAAAAAAAATATGATTAAAAAATGACATTCTTTTATACGATTATAGCTCTTAAAGCTTAAATATGTAAGCTGAAGCGTGTACTATACACATCATGGCAGCTTCAGCTTCAGACTTGAAATTGTCATTTATTGCCACAAATTCATAGTTTAGAAACGCGACACAACACCTTTATCCACTTAGGTTTCCACTTCATCCACTTACTCTATTAATACAACATGATCGCCCCATTCACCTTCTCTTCTAAGGCTGGCGCGATGGTATCTACGTCTCGTCCATCTGAAGCAGCTATGAGGATACATACATTATTTATAAATGCTGTTATTGTCGCCGCTACTATGAGCCTGAAATAAAAAGAAAGTATTTCGTTTCAATTATCCAAGTAGTTCAAACAACAACAGTAAGAAACAGTATGCATTCTCAGGGTGCGTGATATTAGGGAAGGATGCCGACCGATGCACCGAGGGGAGCGATACTTCCTCTTTCACTTTGCATTTTGGTATGACATATTGAAGTGGCTTCGAATCTCAATACCAACACAGACTGACACGCATCTTCGACAGAGTCTCGGTACGAAAGGCTGTCAATGAGAATAGCCGTGACAGATACGAGTCAAGAGAACACCATTACATATATACCTTTAATTGTTTGTTTTATGAAATACAATTCTAGAATATTGTACATTTAAAATAACTAGTGTTCGCTCAGCGGTCGATATTTGACCAAAATCATTATTGAAAATATTAGAAAAACATATTATGTTATTTCCAATAATCCATCCCTAATTCCAATTTTTGCCCATTGATAAAACTAAAGCTAGTCAATGATTATCAAACATATCAAATCGATTAACAAACAGAGAATAAAATTGCGTACTTTATGAATGTGACATTTTAATAATATTACCAAAAAGAGAGTCCCAAGTCAGCTGTCATGTCCGACGTCCACGTGTTCGCTAGATCTTCATCTGACATGACATTGTGCTGCAATCTGAGGAAGAACTCCGTTAACCATACTGCTATTGCGCCCAACGTGAAAAGAACTGAAAAAACAACGTCATTTTTCATTATAAATATTAGATTATCGATACGGAGCTCTATGTATTTCGAGTATTTTTGGCTACATCACTGATCATCACCATCGAATTTTTGCACAGTGAATGCTATATAAGGATTTTTACGGGCAGCCTAGTGACGTCACATCTTTTCAACCAAAAATATTCTTATAGGAATGGTCAATTTCCTAACTCATAATCAGAGACAACATTAAGAAAAGATATGTCAGAAACAAGATGAATTTTATTCAAAGATACTTCAAAAACTACAGAATATAATTGCTATTGCTATTATTTGCAGACGAGTATACGAGCCAAGTGGGCACTTCCACCCTTAGATATTGACACTGTTAGTAGTAAAACCCCTTCCGTTATCAATGCTCCACTATGGAAGCTATTACATGTCATGTCCTTTACGCCTGTAATGACGCTCACAAGTACACGTGCAACCAGAACATCTAGAAGAAAAAGAAAAGCAAGAAGGGTGAGTGAGCCAGTGTAATTACAGGCACAAGGGACATAAAATCTTAGTTCCCAAGGTTGGTGGCGCATTGGCTATAAGCGAAGGTTGACATTTCTTAGAATGCCAATGTCTAAGGGCGTTTGGTGACCACTTACCATCAGGTGGCCCATATGCTCGTCCACCTTCATCAAATAAAAAAAAATCTATCTATTCTAATAAATGAGGAGACGTTTGTTAGTAACTGAAAAAACTTACTAAACCAATTTACACAAAACCAGGCTATTAAATTATACAACAATATGCATCGCGATTGTGAGAAGATTTTAGAATATAATATTAAATATTATATATAGAATCCGGTGAGGAGGCCTATGTCCAGCAGTGGAACAATATGGGCTGCATATGATGATGATGATGATGATTAAGTAGCTGCGCTATTAACTATTCACACTACACCAGATGGGCTTACACATATTAAAGAAAATCAAATGCTACATATATTTAATATATAATAAATTAGAAAGAGGTTTAATATGATTTCATCTAATTTTATTTTTCAAGTCATAAATAAAAAAAAATAAAAAAAAAAACGTTTAGAAACTCACCAATAGCACTATTACATAAAAGCAAAGGTCGTGGCGAGCAACGACTCCTTGCTGCGGATCCCAATGCAGCCAAGATACAGGCTCCAGCGGAGGCAGCCAATGCTACCGCCAACTGTGCCGCGGTCCCGCACCACGCCCAACGTCGAGCTGGATGATTACCAGCTTTTACTGAAACGATAAAACATAATTAATAGTAATAATTTATTTATTTAAAAAAATATTTATTTATTTGTAAAGAAAAACAGCAATGCCCGTTTTAAGGTATTACTAATCTATTTACACCTCCAATTAAGTGTTATGCTTGGGTTAGGAGTGATGACGTGACTATAGCCGAAGGGTCAGGATCTCACCTGCGACTTTTACATCTCTCAATGGCCCATAATCATGTAAAATTTTGCGTGAGACTGCAAACACATATGCACTCCCTAATCCCTTACTTCCATAAACCTTTGGGCCAGCAATCCGACGGAAAAAACTTGTTTTTCGAGACATCGAATTTTAAACAATGGCAATTCCCTGAACCGTAGTATGGCTGCTAGTGAGAATTTCTTGACAGAAAAACCCTTGGCACTACCCGGGTTTAAAATTAGGACCACATGGTCTACTGTCTTTTTGACGAGCCGGTTGGCGCGGTTAGTAGATACTTGCCTTTCACGCCGAAGGTTGTGGGTTCGATTCTCACCAAGGACAGACATTTGTTTGCATGAACATGTCTGTTTGTCCTTAGTCTGGGTGTAATTATCTATATGAGTATGTATTTATAAAAGAAAAGTAGTATATCAGTTGTCTGGTTTCCATAGCACAAGCTTTGTACAAGCTTAATTTGGGATGAGATGCCCGTGTGTGAAAAATGTCCCAGGATATTATTATTATTATTATTGTCTTATAAGCTAGCCACTAGTCAGGTCAGTCAGTTCGTATGAATGGGTGAGTCAGTGATGTAATGGTTGCAGTCCTATGTGTTTTGTTTGTTATAACTCATAAGAATCGCCTAACCAACAAGTCTATTTCGCTCATCATTTGAAACGAACGATAAAAAAATAATAAATATGTTAAAATACTTACAGCTAAAATCATGATTCCTCCAGCCATAGCCGAAATTCAATGCCTTGTGACCTTCAAACAGTCCAAAACTGATTCTTCCCTCGGATTCCGTTGGATTCGACAATCTTCTAGCTCTCGCGTCCACCCAATGTATCGTCCCCAAAGACGCCACAATCAGCGCTATACACAGGCACGACCCGAAGAAAGTCGCGAAAATCATCGACCGCTTAAATAAATTTAGCTTCATCGTTATCGTTTCGAGCCACTTTCTTTCTAATACAAGCGGTTACCCCTAGATGGCGTTATGTCACATTTCTTCAAACGCAGTTTTTGTCTCGTTTTCTCGTTATCGTATTTACGAGACAGCGATTAACATTGTTGCTTTTCATAATAGTGTTTTCATTCCCATGGTGAAAAAGAAAATCTGAAACAATCAAAGAAAATTATTTGTACTATTACGTTATTGCTATTCTGAGTCAAGGTATTGTTTTCGTACGATTAGACTTGAAAGAAAGACATATATTAATATTCAATAAAATATTTATTATATTTTATTGCGAGTATTTGAAAATTAATACGATTTTTGCAATTGTTTTTTTACCGAACCGAATTGGTTGACTGATGATTGTAAACTTCTTTAAAATTTATATTATGCTCATCGTCAGCAAAGAAAGGTTGGAGCTTATACCAACCACGCTGCTTCATTGCAGGTTGGTGAAATACACGTGGCAAAATTTCAGTGGAATTAGACAAACGCTGGTTTCTTTACGATGTTCTCTTTTAATGTTAACCGGTGGTACGGCTTTGTGCAAACTCGTCTATGTAACCATCTATAATCAGATATTCTACCGCAAAACAGCAGTACTTCGTATTGTTGTGTTCCCTCAAGGATTTGTGACTCAGTGTACAGGCACAAGGGACATAACATCTTAGTTCCCAAGGTTAGTTGCGCATAGGGGATGAGAGAAAAAAAAAGAAAAAAAAAAAATGTCGAACCAAAACGAATAATAAAATCTAATAAAGCACGTGATAAATCAGTGGTGTTTGTTCAGGTTTGAACCCGCAATTTTCGTGTAAGTCACGTGCTCAAATTACTGGTCGATTTAAGAATTAATATAAATGAAATATAAAACTGTATAGGATATATAACTATGAACAATTTTGTACACTTTTTTTTTATAAATTCCTTCAAGGCGTGTCTTCGTCACTGACAAATCACGTACTGTAGAAATTGTTAATTTTATGATTAATTATAATATAAAATGTTGATAAAGAAGATTTCGCAAGACAAGATAAGTAAATCGAAGACATGTCGCTTTTTAAAATGTTTTCGTTATAAAATTATTATTACTAAACGTATTAAGTTAAGTACTATTCAACTGAAAATACATTCCAAGATCATTCAATACAAAGTATTCCAACACATACACACACATTTATATTTATTAATTAAACACAAATATAATTCCATCTATATAGTAATACTAAAATTTGGAGACGTGTTACTTTTTAAAATGGTTTCGTAATACAACATTTTTTGAACGTATTCCAATTTGACTGAAGATATAATACAACATTCAAAGGGTTCTGTAAACACAGTACTTTAGTCCAAAGCTATCCAACACACACATTCATATTTAATAAATAAATACAAACGTAATTCTCTGTACACATATGTAGATGTACATAAACATAAATAAAAACATTAGGTAACAGATGTGTTTAAGAGAAAGCAAAAGTATTATTTAAAGATTAACTTACAAATAAACAAAACTGTAGCGAAAAAAAAACTTAGAACACAAAATGTTACCGAGTGTAACGATATTTTAATTATGTAACATATATAAGAATTCGTGGATAAATAAATCTATATTAATACGATAAAGCTGTAAAATTATAGAGTTTGTTAATTTGTAAACGCTTACTTCAATCTGCCAGTCTGATTTAAAAACAAAATGCTTACCCATACATTGAGAATATTTATAGACTGCTAATAATAATAATGTCCTCCGGACCGATTTCGGCCATGGTGGCTAATCTCAGGAGAGATTAGACAACTGCGCAGGAGATATTATCAGACCTCCGTGTACGCGACCTTACATCAAGCCACTAGATCAACGAGGCAGTTATAGACTACTAGTTTATGTGCGAAGAGTTGGTCCTTTATAGTACCACTGACAAATTTTATGCAAAAAAAATTCTTAATGTTGGGATCTGAGTAATTTAGATATGAAAGCGTAAAAACAAACTCACTTACGCATTTATTATATTAGTTACAGTAATAGCCTGTGAATGTCCTACTGTGGGGCTAAGGTCTCTTCTTCCTTTTTGAGAGAAGGTTTTGGAGCTTATTTCACCACGCTGCTCCAATGTGGGTTGGTGGAAAACACGTGGCAGAATTTCAGTGAAATTGACACATGCAGGATTCCTCACGATGTTTTCCTTCACCGTCAAGCACGAGAACAATTATAATCACAAATTAAGCACATGAATATTCAGTGGTGCTTGCCCGGGTTTGAACCCACGATCATCGGTTAAGATTCACGCACTCTTACCATATATATATTAGTTACGATATTATTTATTAAAAAAAACCCTTAGCTTTCCATATTCCATAAGATTTACTCTGCCATAGTATGCACTACAAATACTTGATTAATTATCTATTTGTATAATACAGCACTATACCACTTAACTACTTAATCCTCCTTACAGTAACAGCCTGTTAATGTCCCACTGCTGGGCTAAGGCCTCCTCTCCCTTTTGAGGAGAAGGTTTGGAGCTTATTCCACCACGCTGCTCCAATGCGGGTTGGTAGAATACACATGTGGCAGAATTTCAATGAAATTAGACACATGCAGGTTTCCTCACGATGTTTTCCTTCACCGTTAAGCACGAGATGAATTATAAACACAAATTAAGCACATGAAAATTCAGTGGTGCTTGCCCGGGTTTGAACCCACGATCATCGGTTAAGATTCACGCGTTCTTACCACTAGGCCATCTCGTCAATCCTCCTTAATCGTTCCAAACTTCCGACAACAATCCGACATACAAAATATCTTCAAGAATCCATAATGAATACCGTAGATTGATACCTTCATTTATAATACAACACTATTCCAGTTAACTAGTTATTACCACTTTAATTTAACTTCCCAAGATTACTCGGACATTAAAACGCCATTTTTTCGCGAATCCATAGTCAATATCATAGATTATTCAAGATCTCGACCAATGTCGCGTCAATTTGATGTCAACGTTGTTTATTCCTCTTTACTCCCCGTGTGATTGGAATTTGTAAAACATCACGTTAAAACCAACGGGGAAGAAGCAGTAACGCTCAGTAGTGAAATCGCACTAAAGTGCTATTAAAAAACTATTTTTTTTAATAATACATGTTGAAGAATAGTAGTAATAATCATTTTTACTTAATTACAAACATTTTCATCTCATCATCATCAGCTCTCGTCCCATCCCATCAGTTATTATAATAATATGAGCTGTAACTAACAATCATGTATACTATTATTATAAATACGAAAGTAACTATGTTTGTCTTTCTGTGTGTAAGGCTTTCAAAGAAAAATATTGTATGACAGAAAATTGAAGCTCAAGTTCAACTCAACATCTGCAGCTCACACCTAACACACAGGGAAGCCACGAGCGAAGAATAGTACAATAAATTTGATCACCTTCAACTAAATATACTGAATCTCCTACACCAGTTTGAATTATTGAACTCGGAGAAGTTCTTTCCATTCATGCCTAGATTCAAAAAATAAATTATAATGTACTGATATATTAATGACAATAAAAAATAATATAATAATAGAAAATAATATAATAATAAAAAATAAATAGTGGATAAATAATTTCATCAGCATTTAACGAGCCGGTTGACGTGGTTGGTGGATGCTTGCCTATGGATAAAAATATCGTTACACTCGGTAACATTTTGTGTTATAAGTTTTTTGTTCGCTACAGTTTTGTTTATTTGTAAGATAATCTTTCAATAACACTTTTGCTTTCTCTTAAACACATCCGTTACCTAATGTTTTTATTTATTTTTATGTACATCTACATATGAGTACAGATAATTACGTTTGTGTTTATTTATTAAATATGAATGTGTGTGTTGGATTGCTTGTGTGAAAAAAAAATGTCACAGGATGTTCCAGAATTATTTATACAACATATGTTGTACATATACATATATACAACAATTGTACAACAGTAGTTGATACAATGAGCATGTGTGCGTGAGCGTGTAGATACTTGTGTGCCCGCATTTAATTTACATTATTATCTGTGAACTAAATTGATCTGAAAAAAAAATTGTTTTCACAGCGACGAAAACATTGAAGTCTTTTTCTGTTTTTAAGTAACTTATTAAAGCTTATTATATAATACAGTATTTGACTCTATAAGAGTCGAAATTCATAGTCTCTATGTTCTAAATTACTTAAAGAAAAGTTCCGAAGAGTTCAGTGGGGCTATTCTGTAAGATCAAACTCGAAACTCACCGCAGAAAAAGGTCGTGAAATGTCAGAAAGTGATATGCGACATTGGCCTTAATAATTATTTGTACGGTAACATTTCAAGAATACACACATCAAAATAGTATATCACTATAAGAAGGTTGTCAACATTTCACGGGTGAGTAATGAAATGAATTCCTACAGAATAGCACTAACTAACAAAGATATCATAGACCTAAAGCCTGTTCCAATCGAAGAGCGAGTTAAAATAAACAAACCATAGATTTACGTATTTCATGTGATTTGCCAACAGTTCCGCTATATTATGCACTATAAACAGTTCTTGATTTATAATACTAAACTAATAATACAAAACTATTCCACTTAACGACTTATAAACACTTCAATTTCACTTCCAAATATCCAACAACAACTTCGCTGACATTCAAATAGTATTTCTTTCGCGAAACCATAATGCATATCACATTAATTCTTGTTTATTTGTCTTAACTCCTTCCGTTGGAAAAGGCTATATATACTATTTGTTTTTTGTTGTCTATAAATAAGGCAAGAGTATAATAATACATAACGTGATCTGTTGAAGCACGTATGTACATTACGTAGGAAGCACGTTTTTGATCACATTAAGATAAAGTTGTTCATTTGATAGAGATTGTAATAAATTAATTCTTATTTGGAAAACAGTTTATAATTTTTATTTTATCATTAATACTGTCTAGTAAAAAAAAACATCTTAACCGATGATCGTGGGTTCAAACCCGGGCGAGCACCACTGAATTTTCATGTGCTTAATTTGTGATTATAATGCATCTCGTGCTTGACGGTGAAGGAAAACATCGTGAGGAAACCTGCATGTGTTCAATATCATTGAAATAATGTCACATGTCTATTCTACCAACCCGCATTGGAGCAGCGTAGTGGAAAAAGCTCTAAACCTTCTCCTCAAAAAGGGAGAGGAGGCTTTAGCCCAGCAGTGGGACATTAACAGACTGTTACTGTACTGTCTAGTTAATTTGTTCAAAAGTTTAGTTTCGGCTGACTGACCGGGTTTATTTACCAAGAATTTTCATCAGTTCCACCCACTATAAATGAGAGAATTGTTCAACAGGCTTAATTTAGTAAAAACATTGAAACATATTTCAATTCCTAAACAATTATGTTACAATGTAAACTGATAAGAAGGTCTTACAATGTTTTATGTAGTAACTTTCCATAATAACATAATATGTGTTGATTACATATATACAATATATTATGAGGTTGTTTTCTGTATCCGCCTGTTAATGTGCCACTGCTGAACTAAGGAATCCTATCTCTTCGAGGAGCTGCTTCCACCAAGCTGCTCCAACGTACGATGGAGGATACACGTGAGGTAAAATTTCAGTGAAATTAAACAAGTGAAGGATTCCTCACGCTGTTTTCGACGAGATCAATTATAAGCACATGAAAATTCAGTGGTGCAGTGAAACTTACCTGGGTTTGCACTATACGATTAAGATTCACGAGTTCTAACCATTGGGTCATCGCGGCTCTATTTTCTGATTCTGCTATCAGTTATTTACTGCATTTGCATTGATTTAGTAACAAAAAAAACTTAGCAACGATGAAATTTGGAAAATTTCGTAGTTATTTACAATTTTCAATAAGAAGTAGTTCGGGGTGTATCATTTTAATCTGAAGGCGTTCTATCTATAAACGTACTGACTGTATAATAAAATTGACTACACAAACGTCCTTGGTTACATTTTTTAAATCCATTAACAAAGTCAAAGTCCATCAATCCACTGCGTATGTGATTCATGAGGAAAATAAACACAATTATAAGACTAGAAAGAATAGATCACTTCTAACTCTATTTATTTAATTATAATGACGATAATAATAATTCTGGTATTATTATTCACAAAACAAAAATATAAATTGCTTTAAATGAGTCATTATGATGATTATGTCCTCCTGACAAAGTTCGGCCACGATGGCCAAGAAGATCACAACTTCGCAGGATATATTAAAGTGCACAAGACTGTGCGCGAACACACGTGCACTCTCTATGCCCATGGGACAGCAAATCTGATATGACCGGAAAGAGTTCAGGCG